>NC_091163.1:26749185-27049185 GCF_040958095.1 Procambarus clarkii
TACTGTATTTTATCAAACCGTTATTAGTATAATAGATCTCGTAATAATTTTGCAAAAATAATGGCATTTACTATTTTTAAAAGATTATTAGCAAATTTACAGAAATGGTGCATTCGGAAGACAAAACCGTGGTAGACATGGTTGGAACAAGTTAGGTGAGAGGGTGGTGGAGGCCAAAACCATAATCATAATCATCTGTATCAAACCTTATTACAGGTAAAACCAGTAGGCAGTCTACTGTATTTTATCAAACCGTTATTAGTATAATAGATCTCGTAATAATTTTGCAAAAATAATGGCATTTACTATTTTTAAAAGATTATTAGCAAATTTACAGAAATGGTGCATTCGGAAGACAAAACCGTGGTAGACATGGTTGGAACAAGTTAGGTGAGAGGGTGGTGGAGGCCAAAACCATAATCATAATCATCTGTATCAAACCTTATTACAGGTAAAACCAGTAGGCAGTCTACTGTATTTTATCAAACCGTTATTAGTATAATAGATCTCGTAATAATTTTGCAAAAATAATGGCATTTACTATTTTTAAAAGATTATTAGCAAATTTACAGAAATGGTGCATTCGGAAGACAAAACCAATTTTTCACTTTTGACAATTGAGCACCTGCTACATCCAGATTCTAGGGAGGAAAGGAAGGACGATCTTACTGGATCCCATAGCCTCTCCGAGGCACAAACCAGGCTTTTACATAACCCCCCCCCCCCCCCTGCACCCGAGCTTTTTAAAATAGTAAATGCCATTATTTTTGCAAAATTATTACGAGATCTATTATACTAATAACGGTAAATAAATAATAAATAGTAAATAAATAAAAATCAGTTACATTATTTTATCTTATTCATAGCATAAATGTTCTCGAAGATTACTAAAAAGAAATTGAATTAGACTACAGCAAATTGGCAAACTTTACCTTGTATCTGTTTCCACCGAGTTTGTTTGGGGCGTTCTTCAACATATCAGCAATACTTGTCTCAACATCTCTTTCAGTTGCATTAGTGTGGGTGTTGATACAGGCTTCTGGAAATTTATAAGAATTAATTAATATATATAATTATAATTCACTTTGCTATTCCCCATTCCACAGTCCTCTCGTCCTTCCCACTTCCCTGTCCCCACATCATCCCCACTATTCCCACTTCCCTGTCCCATCGTCCTCCTTACCATTTTCCCCTCCCCTGTCCTTCTTCCTCCCCCACCATCTCCCATTCACCTGTCCCTTTGTCCTCCACAGCATTCCCCTGTCCCCACCATCCCCAACTCCCCAGTCCCCTCGTCCTCCCCACCATTACCCTCTCCTCTGTCCCCTCGTCTTCCCCACCATACCCCCCTCTCGTCCTCCCC
The DNA here is from genome assembly GCF_040958095.1 of Procambarus clarkii. NCBI lineage: Eukaryota > Metazoa > Arthropoda > Malacostraca > Decapoda > Cambaridae > Procambarus > Procambarus clarkii. The sequence continues at coordinate 26,750,549 of NC_091163.1, forward strand.
ACCATTCCAAACTACCTCATCCGATGCATTCTATAATGGTCTGATGCTTCCATCAGAAAATTGGGAACATCAAATGATCTGATATTCCCATCACTGAAAAATAAGAACAGCTAAAAAAATGAAATGAAAAAAATAAAAAAATAAACTATACTCATGAAATGAACAGTATGGTAAACAACACAGCTCAATTTCAATGCAATGTCACACAAAATTATTAAATCGAAATGAAAATAAATTGAAATCTATGAAAATTCAAATTATCAATACAATCGGAAATATTGAAATAATATCGCAACATAATATAGTGTGGGTTGCTCTTACGTGCAACAGACGGTGCTGTTTTTCAAAAAAGGCATGGTTTTACCTGTCACAAGTGTGGCATCTATACTTATACTCACGAAATGAACGGTATGGTAAACAACATAGCTCAATTGCAATGCAATGTCACAATAACATTTAATAACAATAATAACAATAACATTTAAATATACTTTAAGATATAATCTAGAAGAAAATAAGAACATTGAAACGGTTCATGAACTCGATTTCAATAAAGGACACTATGGGGAACTTTGAAAAACAGTTAATGAGTATAATTAGACAGACTTGTTGCTAGGCAGAGGAGTAAATAATGAGATACATGGCAAATTTTGCAAAATATACGGCACACAAACATTCATACCCAAACAAAGCAAAATGCTAGGTAAGAACAAAGCAGTTGGCCCGTAGGGGAAAGGAGATACCCACAAGACTGGAATACAAGTCATTAACAAGCACACAAGTACTACACTACACAACAACCGCACTACTACCAGAACTGGACGAATCACTACCAAAACAACACATTGCACATCACTACCAAAACAACACAACACAAGCATTGGCAAAGAATTATAGACCAGTTGCACTAACATCCCACATAATAAAATTATTTGAGAGTGATCAGGAGTCAGATTACTAGTTTTATAGAGACCAATGACCTCCACAATCCAGGCCAACAAGGATTTAGAGCAGTTTCTATGATCGAGCCACTGAGATCTATAAAGAATTCTGATCAAGAAAGAGATCTAGGGGTGGTTTTAGATAGAAAACTATAACCTGAGGATCATATTAAGAACATTCTGCGAGGGGCCTATGCTACACTTTTTAACTTTAGAATTGCTTTTAAATACATAGGTCAAAAAGTTTTAAAAGTTTTAAAAGTTTTTTAAACCTCTCGTGTATCATGAGTGTGTTAAAGCATCAGATGGTGCATTCAGATGATGAATATTACCTAGTTCCTTCATCTGGGAAGAATGAACACATATTGGTGCATTCGGATGATAAAAACTAACTACTGTAGTTTAATTGATCAACAGACTGTATATCATATGCAGACTGTATGTGGATCTGCGGGCCACTCCAAACAACAGCCTGGTGGACCAAGCTCCACCAGGGCTAAAGCACAAAGTGATATAGATGTGATAGAGAAACTAGGTCAAATGGAGGAGTAGGTCTGTATATTAAACAGCACCTGACGTGCACAGAGCTACTAAACTCAATGTGGTGGTAGAGTGGTGGGGGGGGGGGAAACATTGCAGAAAAAAACAAAAATACAATTTGGTCAACAAAACAGCATTGTTTAAAATAGAAGACATGGGTTGACATTTTGGGGGTAAGGTAGGTTACATTGAGTTAATTAGTTAGTACTTAGTTTTTATCTTAAACTGGTTGGGAGAGGTACAGTGTTGCTGTGCTGGTGAAAGAACACCTAAAGGTAAATTAAATAATGATTGCGAATCCACAAGAAGTTGACATAATAGCGCTAGAGATCTGCAATCAGGATGATAAACTTTCCTTAAAGAATTTGACAAACACTTGCTGATAGGACATGAAGTAAATGAAATGTATGTCAAGTTTTGTGAAATATATGATAAAAGCACAACAAAATTTGTACCAAAGGAGAGATGCAGAACTAGGAAAAGGGGTTTGTTCAACAGAAATTGCGAGAGGGCCTGAGACCCAAACACACACAAATGGAATCAATATATAGCAAGAGGCCAAACCCCCAAACATACAAGCGATGCAAAGATGCGAGAAACAGCAGCAGCATTAAGGAGAGGGACTTAAGGACCATAAATAAAGTGTGAAAATAAACTCGAGTAAATTTTTTTAACTACTCTCGACAGTGAAGAAAAACAAATATTCAGACGATTTGTGTTACTGCCACAGACACTGCCTTAATCGACTGAGCTACAACAGGGTAAAAGGGTTGAAACCGAAGTTCTACTGAACTTACTGGATCCCATAGCCTCTCCGAGGCACAAACCAGGCTTTTACACAACCCCCCCCCCCTGCACCCGAGCTTTTTAAAATAGTAAATGCCACTATTTTTGCAAAATTATTACGAGATCTATTATATATATAATGCATATAAATGCATATATGCATATAAATACAAAAGTAAATGTAAATAATTTTACCTTGCACCTAGATCCACCAAGCCTGTATGGCGCGCGTTTCAGTACTTCGGAAATCTAGAACTATCTTGAATCTCTAATCTGCAATGAAACAATACATATTATTGCACTTACCAAAACATGGATGAATGTAGAAAATACAGAACTATTAGCTGAATATCAAATAAATGGATTTAATCTATTTCACACAGATAGATATATTAGATATTATATTATATTATATTCCTTTCCTCCCTAGAATCTGGATGTAGCAGGTGCTCAATTGTCAAAAGTGAAAAATTTGGTTTATTTAACATACACGCCATAGACCGGCTTGGGAAAAAAAGTTCGTAAAACCCAGGGGCCATAGACCGGCTTGGGAAAAAAAGTTCGTAAAACCCAGGGGCCATAGACCGGCTATGAAAGAAAATTTGAGAAAACCCTGGGGCCATAGAACGGCTATTTAATCCCCTTGAACGGACCTGTGCATGGACCACTGAGGCATAAAAAAAAACACGGGCCATAGACCGGCTTGGGAAAAAGAAGTTCGTAAAACCCTGGGGCCATAGAACGGCTATTTAATCCCCTTGAACGGACATGTGCATGGACCACTGAGGCATCGAAAAAAAACATGGGCCATAGACCGGCTTGGGAAAAAAAGCTAGGTTAGGCTAGGTAAAAAAGAAAGGAGCTAGGTTAGACTATGTATGTTTAAATCTCTGATTTAAACAGAGCCAGTGTTCAGTCAAATAACTGAATTTATCAAATCTTATCCTTGTATAATATACAAGCTGATGTGAGATCCCTGTCTACAGGTGGACTGGAACTATTATCAACTAATCCATACATCCCACCTGTCCCTTACAGCCCACAATCTATCATTAGGAAAACCATGTGAGAAATCTTTAAGGAATTCTGATAAAGAAAGAGATCTAGGGGTGGTTCTAAATAGAAAACTATCACCTGAGGACCACATAAAGAACATTGTGTGAGGAGCCTATGCCATGCATTCCAACTTCAACAGCATGTTGTGGGGTGCCGATATTGTGTGCCATCACATGTAAACCAACCAAGCCCACAAATACGTCAACATGGACCAGCATTACACCGTCTAACATACTCTGTCAGATGTAACAACTAAATTTGTGAATTCAAGACCTAATCTATTGCATAACACAGTGTTAGTACGAGAAAAACATTACTTACATTCGAAGCCGTGTTTTAAAATGGCGGCGGTCTTGTTGTACTGACGCTCCAAACTGTGTGTTCGTTTGCGTATGATGAACGTGTGACAATTTACTACAACAATTATTTAATTATTCTTATTCTTTATTTTACTATTTTTAGGGTACATGAAATTTCCAAATTATTTGCACACAATAATATAATTGCATTGTCATAACCTTTATATATTACGGAAAATACGATGACATGAACGAAGTCAAAGTCATTCGCCGAACGTATTAGTCATTTTTTTTCTCCCAAACGATAAGGGATAACAAATCCACAGAGCATATAAGTGTAGAGTAAAGTCAATTTTATTCAGGAAAGTACATACATAGTTGATTTACAAACATAATGTTGGATTTATAGATAGAGCTAGTGCATACAATACCTAAAGCCAATATAGTAGGCATATAGCATTTCAGGCAACCGGGCAGTATATATGGACCCCTTACTCAAATCTCTGAATATGTTAGATATTAAGTCCCTGCACATACTCTCATGTGTATTTTATATATATAAAACGCTGCACTGTAATGTCAATCCTGACCCTAAAAGCTTCCTAGAAGGTTGTAACAGATCCCATGAGCACCACACCAGAAACAAATACCTGTAGGTGTGTACTGATGGTGCCTTATAGTGTGTACTCGTACCTTATGGTGTGTACTGGGGCCTTATGGTGTATACTGGTGCTTTATGGTGTGTACTGGTGCCTTATGGTGTGTTCTAGTGCCTTATGGTGCGTACTGGTGCCGTATGGAGTGTACTGGTGCCTTATGGTGTGTACTGGTGCATTATTGTGTGAACTGGTGCCTTATTGTGTACTGGTGCCTTATGGTGTGTACTGGTGCATTATGGTGTGTACTGGTGCATTATGGTGTGTACTGGTGCATTATGGTGTGTACTGGTGCCTTATGGTGTGTGTTCTGGTGCCTTATGGTGTGTACTGGTGCATTATGGTGTGTATAATGCACACTTTAGTGCGCGCGGCACTAGCTGGAAAAACAAGCGGGTTGTGCTCAAGCGTAAACACAAAAAAGTTTATAATCTTTTCACGCTGCTAACCTCAATTCTCGAGCTACGTTTTTCATTTTGGTATCAATGCGTTGGCAATAAAATTCTCTACAAGATCATATGCATAAAATGTCACCGAAGCATTTGGTATCCCACCACGAAGTAAATAAACACGAAGATGACTCGCCGTGACACCCAAACAGGAAGTAAATGTTCATACTCTTTCGTTTGTTGCCAGCCTCACAGTCATCCTACAGCGCTCATTTTGATATCACTGAACTCACAATAAAATTCCCCACCCAGACATATGCCTATCAATGTCTAATTATGGTATCGGGTGACCCGCACGAGTGTGGGAACTGGGCGAAGCATTAGCCGTGATTTCAGCAGGGACGACACTGGTGTGATGCAGGGCTTTGAATGTTTATACTGATTTCACTGTCCTGACATTATTTCTGGAGCTACGTATTTCATTTTTATAGCAATGTGTTCGCAATAGAAAGTTCTATAAGAACATGGGTAGAGTTGGCCAACACAGCGTCAAATAAATTTGCGGCGAATAAAATCTTACGCGTGTTTGTACCCGTGAGCGTCAAAAGTTTTTACTTTGCTCATGTTTTTCAAGTTTATACTTGTTTCACACCGTTTTTTTTGTATAGTGTTCGGAATAAAATTCCCTACACAGACATATGCATATCAAATACAATTCCTTGGAATTCACAGCTGTAGAGATGACGGAAAACACACAACCGGAACCCGCTCTTGACACTCCAACTCACACCCGCAACACCCACAAAAAAAGTTTCTCTTGTTTCATGTATACTTACTTTAGTTTTCGTGCTACAGTTCTCATTTAGGTATCAAAATATTCCTAAGAAAATAGACTACAATACTGAAACAATCTAAGACAATTATGTGTACTTACCAAAGCAAAGACGATTGTAGTAAAATAAGTTGAGCATTTTATCTCCACTCCACCTCCTTCAGGTACTGATTCCTGAAGTTGCTCAACAGATGTTCCTAGGTGGAGTGAAGCTGATGTAGGTGGTTATTTCTTGTCCACCCAATACACCCTTTTCCTGTGATAAGTGGTGTAACAAGGTATGACGCAAAGTGGAACATCGCATGTCTTGCACGCTATACCAGTTTCCTTCCTGATACCCGACTTTGAACACACTTCACACCTGCGACGTTTGGGGATTTTTACCAGCTCATGTTTCAATTTATAGTTCAGGCGAGTCTCTGCTATAACAACACGTCGCTGTTGTCTCTGGGTTGGCAATAAACTACTGTCTGAATCGTCGCTCTCACTATTGTTTTCAAACACTAATGTGGAATATGAATTATCTTCATCAGATTCAGCTTCAGCACTAGGTGTAGACGTGAAGAGAGGGCGCCTCACACCCGACGGGCCAGGTGTTGACGGGTCAGCAGCAGGATACACAGGACCAGTGTCATGATTTATGTCTGGAGCATGAACTAGATGTGGAGATGGTGTAGTTGTTGCAGGCCACTCTGCCTTGTCAAATTTCAATAAAGACCAAATAGCAACTTCATGGAACTAGAGCAGAGTTAGTTTCCTTCGATCATCTGTGTTGGCCTTGTACAATGCATGTACAATGCATTGAGTAAAGACCAAATAGCAACTTCATGGAACTAGAGCAGAGTTAGTTTCCTTCGATCATCTGTGTTGGCCTTGTACAATGCAACCACAAGTTGACATTGAATGTGAATTAACAATGAGACAAGTAAGATTTATACTAATACATTTATACTAACTCTGTTGAGCGTTGACCATTTATACATCAAATCTGTTGATGTGAGCACTTTAGTTTAGTCTGCCGTTTAAAGAAAAAAAGAGCATATCAATGGTATATCACAGAAAACGAATTTATCATAAACTCATGTATTTGTCTTATCATATTGAACTGCATTCATATTTTTAATATATAACAATATGAATATACAAATTTCTGTAAATCCCCTACCTTGTTGGAATCTGTGGAAATGAATGAGCAAATGTGCTGGCTGAAGGCGCTGAAGGAAACCACATTGGTTTCATTTTGGATACAAATGTCCATGGGAATTCAAAATGGAAACTAATTATATAGTTGAACCTGCAGAGACGAGTTTAAGAATCTGTGTTGAGAGTGATGGACACAGCCTTCACAATTATACTTCAGAGAATGTAAACATCTAAGAGTCATTAGAAATATGTGTAGAATAATAAACCCTACATTGTTTGAGTTAGGGAAAACACCATTTGTGATATATAGATACTATAGCTGTTCCTAAAGATTCACCCTTTTTTGCACCAGCAAGATAACATATAAGATTTTAAGAGTTGACGAATGTTAATATTCTTGTTTGATAAACTGTGAACTTGAGACATAGTTAATAAGAACATATTAACACAACAAAATGTTTTCAGAATCTTTAACACCACTTTCCAGCAACTTATATAATTTATATAAATTATTTTAGAGAATAATACATAAATTATATATTTAAACATGATATAGTGTTTAGTGGAATGTATAAGGAGTCAAATTGTGTTAAAAAGAGCAATTTTTAGAAAATTTGGAAAAATACTTTTTTCTGTTCAAATTATAACTAAATGGATTTTAAAGGTTTCACTCAGCCAATATATATCATTCACAATTTATTAATGAATTTTACAAAAAAACACCATAAATTTTATATTTAAACATGTAAAAACTATTTGTTTTACATTTGGAAGAAAATAATTGTAGAAAAACAATTTATAATTAAACCTTTGTGTTTGGATTTTTTGAGTAAAAGTTTCTCAAAGGCTTTCCTGCACCATTCTCAATGCAAATCATTCCCACACCTATGGGAAGAGATAGGCGAACGTTGTGTAGATGATTTGTGTTTGCTGGGTTAGGGGTGACATGATAGAGGTTTACAAGTGGGTGAATGGGCATAACAAAGGGGATAATAATAGGGTATTAAAAGTATCAACACAAGACAGAACACGAAACAATGGGTACAAATTGGATAAGTTTAGATTTAGGAAAGACTTGGGTAAATACTGGTTCAGTAACAGGGTTGTTGATTTGTGGAACCAATTACCGCGTAACGTGCTGGAGGTGGGGTCCCTCGATTGTTTCAAGCGCGGGTTGGACAAGTATGAGTGGTATTGGGTGGTTATAAATAGGAGCTGCCTCGTATGGGCCAATAGGCCTTCTGCAGTTGCCTTTGTTCTTATGCCTTACTATATATAATATAGCCATGCCATCCCATATGGTGACAGGTTTCCGAAATTGTCCAACACTGTTTGAACCTTTGAAATATCTTTGCCCTGAAACAAAATATCATCGGCATATATGATCAGAGTTACCCCATTTGAGTATCTCTCAGACACTATCTTATTCATTAGTACATGTTCTTAAACAAATAGTAAAACTCAAACCAAACAAATCCCCAGGGCCGGAGGAAGTGTTTGCCAGGGTGCTAAAAGAATGCAAAGAGGAGCTTTGTGACCCACTGTCAACCATATTTAATAAATCAATAGAGTCAGGCAGAGTGCCAGAGTTTTGGAAAGTTGCTAATGTGATACCAGTTTTTAAGAAAGGAGATAGATCACTTGCGTCTAACTATCGACCAATTAGCCTAACGTCTATTGTGGGAAAGTTACTCGAATCTATAATAGCAAATAAAATTTGTCTTCATCTTGAAAAACATAAATTTATAATTGAGTCGCAACATGGTTTTATAAATGGCCGTTCATGTTTAACAAATTTGTTATCTTTTTATTCTAGCATAGTTGAGGCAGTTGATAGTGGTAAGGACTGTGATGTTGTGTACCTTGACTTTAGCAAACTTCGAGAGGAAAAGAAGGAGACCAGTGTTGACGAGACCTCATCGTGGAGAGTAGTGAAAGACTGGGGTCTTAAGAAGACCTTGACAAGGCCGCCTACAGACGCCCTAAGGACGGCAAATTCATTTGCCGTGTTGGAGGACGAGTGCTGTAGTGCGCCTGCAGCGAGGAAATCAGCGAGGAACGGCGGAGCGCAGGCCCCTCAGAAAGTTAGGGCGGTACCGAAGCGAATTTTGGTTGTGGGAGATTCCCAGGTGAGGTATTTAGACAGAACGTTTTGTGCCAGAGATAGGGGGAACAGATTAAGGGTTTGCTATCCGGGAGCTGGAATTGGTGATATTGTTAAAAACATGAAGAATATTAAGACGGGAAATGGGAACAAACCCATTATTTGTATTAGTGCAAGGGGTAATGAGTTAGGAGTGAGGAACTAATACAGAGATTTAGGACAGCCATTGAATTAGTTAGGAGCAAGGGAGGAATCCCGATCATATGTGGCATTCTTCCAAGAAAGGGAGTGGGAAATGAATGGATGTCGAGGGCACTTGGTGTCAATTGCCGGCTGGAAAGTTATTGCAAATCAAATGCAATATCTTTCATAGACAACTGGGAACGCTTCTATGGAAGAAATGTTGACCAGACCACACACTAGAAATTGAAGAGACGACGACGTTTCGGTCCGTCCTGGACCATTCTCAAGTCGATTGTGATGAGGACAGGTAGGGACAGGCATTAAATAGGCAAGAGAGAGCTGAGGAGGAAAGTCAGGTGTAGGGGATAGCAGTAATGAGAACCGCAGCAGGCCTATTGGCCCATACGAGGCAGCTCCTATTATAACCACCGAAGGAGATAGTAATAGGAATAAGAAGAGGAAAGCAAGGGAGCGTAGATGACAAGGAACAGAAAAAGGGAGAAGAGAGAATGAAAGGGAAAGAGAAAGAAAGAAATGGAAGGGGGAAAGCTTATGTTAAGTCACGTTTGTTAGAAAGATTAGAGCATTTGAGTATATACTGTGAAAGGGAAGAGTCCACAGCAACAAAGCCAGGACTCAAGTTCATGTTGGGTACATTGTTAATAAGAGCTGATTCTACAAGACGGCGTCTGTGTAGAGTTGAGGCAGGAAAGATTATTTTGGAGGAAGACCAATCAATGGGATGATTAGAATCCCTCACATGGCAGAAGAGAGCATTGTTAGTGTCAGCAGACTTAACACTTCTCTTGTGTTCTTTAAGTCTGTCATTCAGTGTACGGCCAGTTTCGCCAAAGTATTGGAGAGGACAAGATGAACAGGAAATAGAGTAGACACCAGCAGCATTAGAAGCAGGAGGAGCAGTGTGAACTAGATTGCTACGAAGTGTGTTAGTTTGTCGAAAGGCGAGTTTAATGTCAAGAGGACGAAAGGTATTGGTAAAAGTTTTGAGTTCAGATATGAAGGGAAGGCATAGTACAGTGCTACTAGTGTTGGAAGCAGGTTTTGGATGAAAGAAATTTCGTTTAGCTTGAGAGTGGGCACAGTTGATGAAATGCAAAGGAAAACCAAGGCGAGAGAATGATTTGTAGATAAAGGCAATTTCAGAATCAAGAAACTGAGGGTCGCTGATGCGTAGAGCGCGGAGGAAGAGAGAGACGAGGACACTTTTCTTAACAGAAAGAGGATGGTAGGAAAAGAATTGAATGTACATGCCACTATGCATGGGTTTACGGTAGACAGAGAAAGAGAACCCAGACACAGAGCTGTGAACATGAACATCAAGAAAAGGAAGGAGGGAATTAGATTCCCACTCCACTTTGAAATGGATAGAAGGAGCCAGATTGTTAAGAGAGGCGAGGAAAGGCTGGAAAAGTTTAAGGTCATGAGGCCATAAAGCAAAAATGTCATCAACATAGCGAAGCCAGAGAGAGGGACGAGTATCAATAGAAGGAAGAAGAACAGTTTCGAAGTATTCCATGTAGAAATTAGCAAGAACAGGGGAGAGAGGGGAACCCATAGCGACACCGAAAGTTTGAGTGTAATATTTAACGTTGAAAGAGAAAGAGTTAGATTCAACACAGAGTCTAATGAGATCGAGGAAAACGTCAGTGGGAAGTGGGAGAGGAAGGAGACCCTCTGACGCCTTCTGTCTGAGGAAAGAGAGAACGTCATCAAGCGGAACATTAGTGAACAGAGAGTCGACATCAAGACTAAGCATTTTACAAGAGGGTTGCAGGCGCAGTCTTTCTATGAAGTCCTGAGAGTGACGAAGGTGGGCAGGGGAAAAAGTGCCAAGGTAAGGTGTCAGGGTTTTAGCGAGCCAGGAGGCAAGAGGATAGCTGACAGAGCCCCGTGAAGAAATGATAGGACGAAGAGGAACACCAGGTTTATGAGTCTTAGGAAGACCATAGAAATAAGGAAGAGAAGGGCAGATGACACGGAAACGTTTAATGAGATCAAAGTCAGGAGGGCAAAGACTAGAGAGCTGTCTTAGTTTGCGGTTAAAGGAAGTTTTGAGGCGATCCAAAGGGTTAGAAGTCAGAGGAGCATAAGTGTGAGAGTCAGAGAGCAAGACATCTGCTTTTCGGAGGTAGTCCTCACGGTCAAGGACAACCACCGAATTGCTTTTGTCTGAAGGAAGGATAAGAATAGAGTTGTTAGATTTCAGGGAGGCAAGGGCAAGCTGGAAGCGACGAGGAAGGTGGTTATTTTTAGAAAACAAGCTGTCAAGAACGGGGATAAGGGCCCCTCTAAAGGCAGACAGGTCCGAAAGAGTACTAGAGTTAGAATTGACAAACCTGTCAAAGGAACTAAGGAGATCAATCCCACAGCGTGGGCCAGGGGAAGTAGCAAAGGACAGACCAAGACCGAGAAGTTCTTGCTGGTGCTTAGAAAGAGAGTAGGACGAAAGGTTGGTAACACAGTCAGAGAGAGAGTATTTGGCCCTGTTCTTGCTAATTTCTACATGGAATACTTCGAAACTGTTCTTCTTCCTTCTATTGATACTCGTCCCTCTCTCTGGCTTCGCTATGTTGATGACATTTTTGCTTTATGGCCTCATGACCTTAAACTTTTCCAGCCTTTCCTCGCCTCTCTTAACAATCTGGCTCCTTCTATCCATTTCAAAGTGGAGTGGGAATCTAATTCCCTCCTTCCTTTTCTTGATGTTCATGTTCACAGCTCTGTGTCTGGGTTCTCTTTCTCTGTCTACCGTAAACCCATGCATAGTGGCATGTACATTCAATTCTTTTCCTACCATCCTCTTTCTGTTAAGAAAAGTGTCCTCGTCTCTCTCTTCCTCCGCGCTCTACGCATCAGCGACCCTCAGTTTCTTGATTCTGAAATTGCCTTTATCTACAAATCATTCTCTCGCCTTGGTTTACCTTTGCATTTCATCAACTGTGCCCACTCTCAAGCTAAACGAAATTTCTTTCATCCAAAACCTGCTTCCAACACTAGTAGCACTGTACTATGCCTTCCCTTCATATCTGAACTCAAAACTTTTACCAATACCTTTCGTCCTCTTGACATTAAACTCGCCTTTCGACAAACTAACACACTTCGTAGCAATCTAGTTCACACTGCTCCTCCTGCTTCTAATGCTGCTGGTGTCTACTCTATTTCCTGTTCATCTTGTCCTCTCCAATACTTTGGCGAAACTGGCCGTACACTGAATGACAGACTTAAAGAACACAAGAGAAGTGTTAAGTCTGCTGACACTAACAATGCTCTCTTCTGCCATGTGAGGGATTCTAATCATCCCATTGATTGGTCTTCCTCCAAAATAATCTTTCCTGCCTCAACTCTACACAGACGCCGTCTTGTAGAATCAGCTCTTATTAACAATGTACCCAACATGAACTTGAGTCCTGGCTTTGTTGCTGTGGACTCTTCCCTTTCACAGTATATACTCAAATGCTCTAATCTTTCTAACAAACGTGACTTAACAAGCTTTCCCTCTTCCATTTCTTTCTTTCTCTTTCCCTTTCATTCTCTCTTCTCCCTTTTTCTGTTCCTTGTCTTCTACGCTCCCTTGCTTTCCTCTTCTTATTCCTATTACTATCTCCTTCGGTGGTTATAATAGGAGCTGCCTCATATGGGCCAATAGGCCTGCTGCGGTTCTCATTACTGCTATCCCCTACACCTGACTTTCCTCCTCAGCCCTCTCTTGCCTATTTAATGCCTGTCCCTACCTGTCCTCATCACAATCGACTTGAGAATGGTCCAGGACGGACCGAAACGTCGTCGTCTCTTCAATTTCTAGTGTGTGGTCTGGTCAACATACTTCAGCCACGTTATTGTGACTCATCGCCTGCATATGGAAGAAATGAAATGTATGCTCGTGATGGGGTGCATCTATCGAGGGCTGGGGTTGTTGCTGTTGCGAACTCGTTGGAACCAGTGGTTAGAGGTGTTTGTTTGGGTTTAAACTGTTAGCTGATAGAGGTATGGGAATTGATTTGGAGGAAGGAGGTAATAAAAGTATGTGTTCGTGGGAGAAAGGAATTGGCAAAATGATCAGGGAAAGAAAAGGGCCTCAAAATAACAATTCACTTAGGATATATTACACTAACAGTAGAAGTCTAAGAAATATAATTAATGAATTAAATGCTCTTGTCTGCACAGAAAAAATAGATATTATTGCACTTATTGGATGAACGTAGAAAATAGAGAACTATTAGCTGTATATCAGATAAATGGATTTAAACTATTTCACACAGAGGAGGGGGAGTAGCCATATATGTTAGGGACAATTTGAAATGTAGTCTCAAAGAGGGAATCAAAACTGAGCCACACACAGAAACTATTTGGATAGAATTAAACGAAAAAGCAAATAATATTACAATAGGAGTTATATATAGGCCACCAAATTTAGACAGAATGGAAGCAAAGCATCTATGGAATGAAATATCTAGAGCATCTAGATCTAACAGTATTTATGTCATGGGTGACTTTAATTTTAGTGGAATAAACTGGGTGAACAAAACAGGGAATAGTGAAGCAGAAGATTTTCTAGAATTAATTGACGATTGCTTTCTTACGCAACACATTAAGGAACCAACGTGGGAAAATAATATTTTAGATTTAGTGTTAACTAACAGGGAAACACAAATTAATGACATCGAAATAGGGAGTGAGCTAGGGAACAGTGATCACAAAGTAATCAGATTTAGCATAGAATGGAATAGACCTGTAGGAGAAAATTCTGTTAAAGTGCCAGATTTTCGAAAAGCTGATTTTAATAGCCTAAGAATTTTTTGGGGTCAAATAGATTGGAAAGTCTTGGGTATAGGGTGTGGGCCGGTCTTAGAGCCAGACATGAACCCAGCGATAGGTGGTGTAAAAGGGGATTTCGATGCGGATTTAATATATAACTTATTTAAGAATATTCTAAACAAAGCACAGGAACGTAGTATACCATACAAATTGAATAGATCGAATACTAATGACCCAAAGTGGATAACAAATAATTTAAAGAACCTTATAGGTAAAAAGAGAGCTTGGTACAAAAGGATTAAGAATGGGGAAGTCAGGTTAGAACAGGAATACATACAACTGGTTAGAAATGTCAAAAAAAAAGATTAGGAAAGCAGAAAGAAACTATGAAGTTCGCATAGCAGAGCAAGCAAAGTCAAATCCTAAAGGGTTTTTTCAGTTATATCGAACTAAGACTAGGGAAAGGATAGGTCCATTAAAATCTGAGACAGGTCAAATAACAAGGAGATGAGTAGTATTTTTAACAAATATTTTATATCTGTATTTACTAAAGAAGAACTTAACAATATGCCTTCAGCCGAACAAGTCTATGTGGTTGGGGATGAGGACAGGTTGAATAGTTTAGCAGTTACCAGGGTGGATGTAATTAAACAATTAGAAAAACTAAAACCAAACAAATCCCCAGGGCCGGATGAAGTGTTTGCCAGGGTGCTTAAAGAATGCAAAGAGGAGCTTTCAGAGCCACTGTCTACCATATTTAATAAATCAATAGAGTCAGGCAGAGTGCCAGAGTCATGGAAGGTAGCTAATTTGGTACCAATTTTTAAGAAAGGAGATAGATCACTTGCGTCAAACTATCGGCCAATTAGCCTAACGTCTATTGTGGGAAAGTTACATGAATCAATAATTGCAAATACAATTCGTCTCCATCTTGAAAAATGAGTCGCAACATGTTTTTGCAAATGGCAAATGTTTAACAAATTTGCTACCTTTTTATTCCAGCATAATTGAGGCAGTTGATAGTGGTAAAGATTGTGATGTTGTGTACCTTGACTTTAGCAAAGCTTTTGATACAGTGCCACATGAAAGACTAATTAAAAAAATAGAAGCTCATGGTATTGGGGGTGCTATATTAACTGGGATTAGGGCATGGCTATTCCAAAGGAAACAGAGAGTTAGTATAAATGGGGTTAAGTCAGAGTGGGATAATGTTGTTAGTGGAGTACCTCAGGGCTCTGTCCTGGAATCTCTGTTGTTTATAATATATATAAATGATTTATTTTCAGGTTTGATAAGCAACATTTGCAAATTTGCCGATGATTTCCCTACTACGAAAATCTGTAGGGAAATTAATTCGGAGGAGGACTCACTGTCACTTCAAGTTGATCTAGATAGGGTTTTGAAATGGTCAAGTGATTGGCAAATGCAGTTTAATGCTGATAAATGTAAAGTTCTGAGGCTAGGTAATGTTGATAGAGTTACAAGATACGAGCTAGATGGTGTTGAGATTGCGAAGTCGGATTGCGAAAGGGATCTGGGAGTTATGATTAGTAAGAATTTGAAACAAAAGGATCAATGCATGAATGTTCGTAATAAGGCGAATAGGACACCGGGATTTATTAATCAAAGCGTTAGTAACAAGACACATGGTGTGGTTCTTAAGCTATATCTTGCTCTGGTTTGGCCTCATTTAGATTATGCAGTTCAGTTTTGGTCGCCGTATTATAGAATGGATATAAATTCATTTGAACGTGTCCAACGTAGGATGACTAAGTTAATTCCCCAAATTAGAAATCTTTCATATGAAGAAAGATTAACAAACCTTAAGTTGCATTCACTGGAAAGGCGAAGAGTTAGGGGTGACATGATAGAGGTTTACAAGTGGATGAATGGACATAACAGTGGGGATATTAAGAGGGTATTAAAAATATCAACACAAGACAGAACACGAAACAATAGGTATAAATTGGATAAGTTTAGATTTAGGAAAGTCTTGGGTAAATACTGGTTCAGTAACAGGGTTGTTGATTTGTGGAACCAATTGCCGCGTAACGTGGTGGAGGTGGTGTCCCTCGATTGTTTCAAGCGCGGGTTGGACAAGTATATGAGTGGGATTGGGTGGTTATAGAATAGGAGCTGCCTCGTATGGGCCAATAGGCCTTCTGCAGTTACCTTTTTTCAAATGTTCTTATGTATTGTTATTATTATTTTAATAAACAGACGAAAGCCACCTCCACTTTTTATATGAAGAGCAAGTACGTAAGTACTTGCATAAGTACATAACATGTATGTAAGCAGACGCAGCGGGGACGGCTTAACATAGCAAGTCGAGAGTCGAGGGATCACCCCAACACCGGACGCCACCTCAAAGCCAGTTGTGTGCTGTGATAACGTAATTGGCTGCACTGTCAAATGAACGGCTCTCATAAGGTGGCAGGGAGAGAGCGGGAGAGCTGGAGAGTGGGAAAGACTTATCTGGCCATCAGGGGCAAAGGATATCAGCTTCAGTCTGTGAAAAGAGTCGTTCACACGTTTTGTTGATTTAGATGATATGAATGAATCCACTTGACGGAATGATCAGCACTTATGCACACACACACACACATCAGATTGGCGTGAAGTCACCAGTGAAGTCCCGCAGGGCTCTGTACTCGGTCCTATTTCTGATATACGTAACCGATCTCCCGGAGGGTATAGACTCATTCCTCTCAATGTTTGCTGACGATGCCAAAATTATGAGAAGGATTAAGATAGAGGAGGACTGCTTGAGGCTTCAAACTAAAGGAATGGTCAAACAAATGGTTGTTAGAGTTTAACCCAAGCAAATGTAACGTAATGAAGATTGGTGTAGGGAGCAGGAGGCCAGTTACAAGGTATCACTTGGGAGATGAAATTCTTCAAGAGTCAGAGAGAGAGAGTGAAAGACCTGGGGGTTGATATCACGCCAGACCTGTCCCCTGAAGCCCATATCAAGAGGATAACAGCAGCATATGCCAGGTTGGCTAACATAAGAACGGCATTTAGACACTTGTGCAAGGAATCATTCAGAACTTTGTATACCACCCAAGTCAGACCAATCCTGGAGTATACAGCCCCAGCATGAAGTCCATATCTAGTCAAGCATAAGACCAAACTGGAAAAAGTTCAAAGGTTTGAAACCAGACTAGTACCCGGGCTGAGAGGTATGCGCTACGAGGAGAGACTACGGGAATTAAACCTCACGTCGCTAGAAGACAGAAGAGTTAGGGGGGATATGATCACCACGTACAAGATTCTCAGAGGAATTGACAGGGTAGATAAAGACGGGCTATTTAACACAAGGGGCACACGCACTAGGGGACACAGGTGGAAATTGAGTGCCTAAATGAGCCACAGAGACATTAGAAAGAAATATTTTTAGTGTCAGACTGGTTGACAAATGGAATGCATTAGGCAGTGATGTGGTGGAGGCTGACTCCATACACAGTTTCAAGTGTAGATATGATTGAGCCCAATAGGCTCAGGAACCTGTATACCTGTTGATTGACAGTTGAGAGGCGGGCCCAAAGAGCCAGAGCTCAACCCCCGCAAGCACAAATAGGTGAGTACAAATAGGTGAATACACACACACGCACCTACCTTACGACACTGGAAGACAGAAGAGTAAGGGAAAACATGATCACTACCTACAAAATCCTCAGGGGGAATCGACCGGGTAGACAAGGATAAACTATTCAACACTGGTGGTACGCGAACAAGGGGACACAGGTACCCACATGAGCCACAAGGACGTTAGAAAGAACCTTTTCAGTGTCAGAGTGGTGGTGGAGTGTAAGCTCAATGGTGGTGGAGTTATTTTCTGTGACTCTAAAAGTGCTCTGCAGTCCTTAAATAACCCATCACAATGTATGTCGGAAGTAGCTTGTAATATTAAATGGAATGTAATTTTTGCCTATGATAATAAGTCTTGTATAAATTTGTGTGGATTCCATCCCATGTTGGAGTTGGAAAACATGATCGATTGGCCAATGAGGCTTGCCGGTAAGAAAACATTAATTATGACTTTGGACTTTCTAATGCAATTATTAGAAAAATACAAATTAAAGAAATTAATTCAGATTTAGAAGAACTAAGAAATGCCCAGAGACCTGAAAGCTACAGTATTCAGAGTTATGACAAGTTTTGTAATAATAGGTATTTGTATGGTCAGCACAGTAACCGGACCAGGCAATGTGATGTAGTCATTGCGCGAATTCGCCTTGGCTATAGACACATCTGGCAGGTTAGTGAGGCTGAGCCACTACCAGAATACTCAGATTGTAAACTCTGTGATAAACCTTTAATGCATTCACTAGAACACTATATTGATAAATGTGAAACCGTAAAGGACTTTAGACCTCCTGGCCTCTTGTACCACCAACTGTGTAACTATTTTATTGACTCAGGTGTTCTGGACGACATCCTAACAATTTATCCAAAATTTGCTTCTCCATTTTAAAGAACGAAGAACAATTTTTATTACTTCTAAGCTGCATCACTTATGAACCCATCCCTGTCCTTGTGTGGCAGCGCACAATAGAAAGTTGTTTTCACATATCCATAAATTAAAACATTGATTGTAACCATGATATATATGTACTTCCGCCTACATTTTAGACCTATTGTCTTATGTATGACCCTCTGTCCTGCGTGACAGTGAATACCAGCATTATCCTCACTTTAATAAGACTTAATCGAAATCCTCAGATTAGGCAAAATTGTAATAAATTTTGTCAATAAAGATGGTAATAATAATAATAACCCTCCGCCCAGACCCAACGCCCTCGGCCCAGACCCCATGTCATCCGCCCAGACTGTGTGCACACTAATAGTGAGTCCAGATGAGATTCTCTCTGTTTACCATCCTTTTGTAAGCTTGAGCGCTCAGTGCTTTTGTCTCCCTGGTTATTGCTTCAGTGTTCTTGACTCCCTGGTTATTGCTTCAGTGTTCTTGTCTTCCTGGTTAATGCTTCAGTGTTCTTGTCTCCCTGGTTATTGCTTCAGTGTTCTTGTCTCCCTGGTTATTGCTTCAGTGTTCTTTTAACCAAGGTCGCCTCGAAGTCCAAGGTCAACCCAGCCTAGAGAACATAAAAAACATCATCACCAAAAGCTCTCACATCTCAACAAAGCCTACCTGCACCAGAGAATAGCTGAGGGTTCGCCATCTGCAACATGGTATCTTCAGGCAACCAAATTAGAAAGGTTAAATATCCCCAAAGGAATCCACAGGGAAATAGGAGTTAAGCTATATAGACTACGTCTAGGTTACAGATGCAACTGGGAGATTGGTGAACCCCGACAGAGTAAGTGCATCTTCTGCCAAACTGTCACAGAAAAGCCATTACTTCACTATCTTCTGGAATGTGAAGCAACCAATGACCTTAGAAGAGCTTTAAGAGTTCCTGAATCATGCAGTGGCCACCCAGAAGCCATCAACACAGCCACTCTCCTGGTCAACAAAGGTGTGCAGCAGCTGGACACCCTCATAAAGACTGTGAAGCAGTATCCTCCTCCGCGATAACAGCTTGATGGTTAAATGCAACCTCAGAATACTGAGAAAAAAAAAATTGTACCACTTACGGGCTATTCATGCCCGTGCCACCACTTGGGTGGCTTAATCTTTATCAATCAATCAGAAGTCCAAGGTCGCCCTAGGTACCAACATCTCACTGGGAACCAAGGTCGGTCTTGGGACCAAGGTCGTCTTGGAGACCATGGTCAGTGTGGGGTCTAAGGTCTCCCCTGGGGGGCCACGGACGGCCTGGAGGAAAAATGTCGTCCTGGAAATCATGGCCAGTGGGGGTCTAAGGTCTCCCCTGGGGGGGCCACGGACGGCCTGGAGGAAAAAGGTCGTCCTGGAGATCATGGCCAGTGTGGGGGTCTAAGGTCTCCCCTGGGGGGCCACGGACGGCCTGGAGCAAAAAGGTCACCCTGGAGACCAAGGTCGACCTGAGGGCTAAGGTCAGGCTGGTGGGCAAGGACGACGTGGGGAGAAGAACCCAAGAACACACTCCAGATGGAACCAGTCTTTCGACTGACGATGCCTTCCCTTCCTTCTCATAGGTGTAGGTTCCCGACACACAGATTAAGCCTCTCCTTCCTGCGAAAGAAGCTATCCAAAACAGATCGAGATTTTTCCCCCCCCAAAAAGTCCAGCCTCATCACAGATGAAACTTGCCACCAAAGTTACCCTGCCTTCCATACAGTTGCAGCCTCTCCCTTTCAAAGACAGCCTTTCCCCTTCTCCCTCCATAGACGCTGCCCCCTTCTCCCCCCACAGATGCTGCCCCTTCTCCCTCTACAGACGCAGCCCCTTCTCCCTTCACAGACATAAGAACATTAGAACAAAGGCAACTGCAGAAGGCCTACTACCCATACGAGGCAGCTCCTATTTATAACCACCCAATCCCACTCATATACGTGTCCAACCCGCGCTTGAAACAATCGAGGGACCCCACCTCCAGCACGTTACGCGGTAAATGGTTCCACAAATCAACAACCCTGTTACTGAACCAGTATTTACCCAAGTCTTTCCTAAATCTAAACTTATCCAATTTATACCCATTGTTTCGTGTTCTGTCTTGTGTTGATACTTTTAATACTATTAATATCCCCTTTGTTATGTCCATTCACCCACTTGTAAACGTCTATCATGTCACCCCTAACTCTTCGCCTTTCCAGTGAATGCAACTTAAGCTTTGTTAATCTTTCTTCATATGAAAGATTTCTAATTTGGGTAATTAACTTAGTCATCCCTCGCTGGACACGTTCAAGTGAATTTATATCCATTCTATAATATGGCGACCAAAACTGAACTGCATAATCAAAATGGGGCCTAACTAGAGCAAGATATAGCTTGAAAACCACACCAGGTGTCTTGTTACTAACGCTGCGATTAATAAGTGCAAGTGTCCGATTTGCCTTATTACGAACATTTATGCAGTGATCCTTTTGTTTTAAATTCTTACTAATCATAACTCCCAGATCCCTTTCGCAGTCTGACTTCGCAATCTCAACACCATCGAGCTCGTATCTTGTAACTCTATCATCATTACTTAACCTCAGAACTTTACATTTTTCAGCGTTAAACTGCATCTGCCAATCCTTTGACCATTTCAAAACCCTATCTAGATCAACTTTAAGTGATAGTGAGTCCTCCTCCGAATTAATTTCCCTACCGATTTTCGTATCATCGGCAAATTTGCAAATGTTGCTACTCAAACCTGAATCTAAATCATTTATATATATTATAAACAACAGAGGTCCCAGGACAGAGCCTTGAGGCACTCCACTTAAAACATTTTCCCACTCTGACTTGATTCCATTTATACTAACTCTCTGTTTCCTTTGGTATAGCCATGCCCTAATCCAGCTTAATATAGCACCCCCAATACCATGAGACTCTATCTTTTTAATCAGTCTTTCATGTGGCACTGTATCAAAAGCTTTGCTAAAGTCAAGGTACACAACATCACAATCCTTACCACTATCAACTGCCTCAACTATGCTAGAATAAAAAGGTAGCAAATTTGTTAAACATGAACGGCCATTATAAAAGCATGTTGCGACTCAATTATTAATTTATGTTTTTCAAGATGAAGACGAATTTTATTTGCTATTATAGATTCGAGTAACTTTCTCACAATAGACGTTAGGCTAATTGGTCGATAGTTAGACGCAAGTGATCTATCTCTTTTCTTAAAAACTGGTATCACATTAGCAACTTTCCAAAACTCTGGCACTCTGCCTGACTCTATTGATTTATTAAATATGGTTGACAGTGGGTCACAAAGCTCCTCTTTGCATTCTTTAAGCACCCTGGCAAACACTTCATCCGGCCCTGGGGATTTGGTTGGTTTGAGTTTTACTATTTGTTTAAGATCATCCTCCCTGGTAACAGCTAAACTCGTCAACCTGTCTTCGTCCCCACCCACATAGACTTGTTCGGCTGAAGGCATATTGGTAAGTTCCTCTTTAGTAAATACAGATACAAAATATTTATTAAAAATACTACTCATCTCTTCATCACTATCTGTGATTTGACCTGTCTCAGTTTTTAATGGACCTATCCTTTCCCTAGTCTTAGTACGATATAACTGAAAAAACCCTTTAGGATTTGTCTTTGCTTGCCCTGCTATGCGAACTTCATAGTTTCTTTTTGCTTTCCTTATCTTTTTTTTAACATTTCTAACCAGTTGTACGAATTCCTGTTCTAAAGTGACCTCCCCATTTTTTATCCTTTTGTACCAAGCTCTCTTTTTACCTATAAGGTTCTTCAAATTCTTTGTTATCCACTTTGGGTCATTAGTATACGATCTATTCAATTTGTATGGTATACTACGTTCCTGTGCTTTGTTTAGAATATTCTTAAATAAGTTATATATTGAATCCACATCGAAATCCCCATTTAAGTCACCTATCGCTGGGTTCATGTCTCGCTCCAAGACCGGCCCATACCCCATACCCAAGACTTTCCAATCAATTTGACCCAAAAAATTTCTTAGGCTAATAAAATCAGCTTTTCGAAAATCTGGCACTTTAACAGAATTTTCTCCTACAGGTTTATTTCATTCTATGCTAAATCTGATTTCTTTGTGATCACTGTTCCCTAGCTCACTCCCTATTTCCATGTCATTAATTTGTGTTTCCCTGTTAGTTAACACTAAATCTAAAATATTATTTTCCCGTGTTGGTTTCTTAATGTGTTGCGTAAGAATGCAATCGTCAATTAATTCTAGAAAATCTTCTGCTTCACTATTCCCTGTTTTGTTCAACCAGTTTATTCCGCTAAAATTAAAGTCACCCATGACATAAATACTGTTAGATCTAGATGCTCTAGATATTTCATCCCATAGGTGCTTTGCTTCCATTCTGTCTAAATTTGGTGGCCTATATATAACTCCTATTATAATATTATTAGCTTTTTCGTTTAATTCTATCCAAATAGTTTCTGTGTGTGGCTCAGTTTTGATTCCCTCTTTGAGACTACATTACAAATTGTCCCTAACATATATGGCTACTCCACCTCCTCGTCTAATATATCTATCTGTGTGAAATAACTTAAATCCATTTATTTGATATTCAGCTAATAGTTATCTATTTTCTACATTCATCCACGTTTCGGTAAGTGCAATAATATCTATTTTTTTGTGCAGACAAGAGCATTTAATTCGTTAATTTTATTTCTTAGACTTCTACTGTTAGTGTAATATACCCTAAGTGAATTGTTATTTTGAGGCCCTTCTCTTTCCCTGATCATTTTGCCAATTCCTTTCTCCCACAAACACATACTTTTATTACCTCCTTCCTCCAAATCAATTCCCATACCTCTATCTACTAACAGTTTAAACCCAAACAAACACCTCTAACCACTACTTCCAACGAGTTCGCAACAGCAACAACCCCAGCCCTCGATAGATGCACCCCATCACGAGCATACATTTCATTTCTTCCATAGAAGTGTTCCCAGTTGTCTATGAAAGATATTGCATTTGATTTGCAATATCTTTCCAGCCGGCAATTGACACCAAGTGCCCTCGATATCCATTCATTTCCCACTCCCTTTCTTGGAAGAATGCCACATATGATCGGGATTCCTCCCTTGCTCCTAACTAATTCTATGGCAGCCCCTTCTCCCTTCACAGAGGCAGCCTCCCCTCTTGCAATAAGTGCAGAGCCGGAACATAAGAACAAAGGCAACTGCAGAGGGCCAATTGGCCCATACGAGGCAGCTCCTATTTATAACCACCCAATCCCACTTATATACTTGTCCAACCCCGCGCTTGATACAATTGAGGGACCCCACCTCCTGCACGTTACGCGGTAATTGGTTCCACAAATCAACAACCCTGTTACTTTACCAGTATTTACCCAAGTCTTTCCTAAATCTAAACTTATCCAATTTATACCCATTGTTTCGTGTTCTGTCTTGTGTTGATACTTTTAATACCCTATTAATATCTCCTTTGTTATGTCCATTCACCCACTTGTAAACCTCTATCTATGTCACCCCTAACTCTTCGCCTTTCCAGTGAATGCAACTTAAGCTTTGTTAATCTTTCTTCATATGAAAGATTTCTAATTTGGGAAATTAACTTAGTCATCCTACGCTGGACACGTTCAAGTGAATTTATATCCATTCTATAATATGGCGACCAAAACTGAACTGCATAATCTAAATGGGGCCTAACTAGAGCAAGATATAGCTTGAGAACCATACCAGGTTACTAACGCTGCGATTAATAAATCCAAGTGTCCGATTTGCCTTATTACGAACATTTATGCATTGATCCTTTTGTTTTAAATTCTTACTAATCATAACTCCCAGATCCCTTTCGCAATCCGACTTCGCAATCTCAACACCATCTAGCTCGTATCTTGTAACTCTATCATCATTACCTAACCTCAGAACTTTACATTTATGAGCATTAAACTGCATCTGCCAATCCTTTGACCATTTCAAAACCCTATCTAGATCAACTTGAAGTGATAGTGAGTCCTCCTCCGAATTAATTTCCCTACCGATTTTCCTATTATCGGCAAATTTGCAAATGGTGCTACTCAAACCTGAATCTAAATCATTTATATATATTATAAACAACAGAGGTCCCAGGACAGAGCCTTGAGGCACTCCACTTACAACATTTTCCCACTCTGACTTGATTCCATTTATACTAACTCTCTGTTTCCTTTGGTATAGCCATGCCCTAATCCAGCTTAATATAGCACCCCAAATACCATTAGACTCTATCTTTTTAATCAGTCTTTCATGTGGCACTGTATCAAAAGCTTTGCTAAAGTCAAGTACACAACATCACAATCCTTACCACTATCAACTGCCTCAACTATGCTAGAATAAAAAGATAACAAATTTGTTAAACATGAACGGCCATTTATAAAACCATGTTGCGACTCAATTATTAATTTATGTTTTTCAAGATGAAGATGAATTTTATTTGCTATTATAGATTCGAGTAACTTTACCACAATAGACGTTAGGTTAATTGGTCGATAGTTAGACGCAAGTGATCTATCTCCTTTCTTAAAAACTGGTATCACATTAGCGACTTTCCAAAATTCTGGCACTCTGCCTGACTCTATTGATTTATTAAATATGGTGGACAGTGGGTCACAAAGCTCCTCTTTGCATTTCTTTCTTGGTGTCAATTGCCGGCTGGAAAGATATTGCAAATCAAATGCAATATCTTTCATAGACAACTGGGAACACTTCTATGGAAGAAATGAAATGTATGCTCGTGATGGGGTGCATCTATCGAGAGCTGGGGTTGTTGCTGTTGCGAACTCGTTAGAAGAAGTGGTTAGAGGTGTTTGTTTTGGTTTAAACTGTTAGTAGATAGAGGTATGGGAATTGATTGTGAGGAAGGAGGTAATAAAAGTATGTGTTTGTGGGAGAAAGGAATTGGCAAAACGATCAGGGAAAGAGAAGGTCCGCAAAATAACAATTCACTTAGGGTATATTACACTAACAGTAGAAGTCTAAGAAATAAAATTAACGAATTAAATGCTCTTGTCTGCACAGAAAAAATAGATATTATTGCACTTACCGAAACGTGGATGAATGTAGAAAATAGAGAACTATTAGCTGATTATCAAATATATGGATTTAAACTATTTCACACAGATAGATATATTAGACGAGGAGGTGGAGTAGCTATATATGTTAGGGACAATTTGAAATGTAGTCTCAAAGAGGGAATCAAAACAGAGCCACACACAGAAACTATTTGGATTGAATTAAACGAAAAAGCTAATAATATTATAATAGGAGTAATATATAGGCCACCAAATTTAGACAGAATGGAAGCAAAGCATCTATGGGATGAAATATCTAGAGCATCTAGATCTAACAGTATTTATGTCATGGGTGACTTTAATTTTAGCGGAATAAACTGGTTGAACAAAACAGGGAATAGTGAAGCAGAAGATTTTCTAGAATTAATTGACGATTGCTTTCTTACGCAACACATTAAGGAACCAACACGGGAAAATAATATTTTAGATTTAGTGTTAACTAACAGGGAAACGCAAATTAATGACATCGAAATAGGGAGTGAGCTAGGGAGCAGTGATCACAAAGAAATCAGATTTAGCATAGAATGGAATAGACCAGTAGGAGAAAATTCTGTTAAAGTGCCAGATTTTCGAAAAGCTGATTTTAATAGCCTAAGAAATTTTTTGGGTCAAATTGATTGGAAAGGCTTGGGTATGGGGTGTGGGCCGGTCTTGGAGCGAGACATGAACCCAGCGTTAGGTGACTTAAATGGGGATTTCGATGTGGATTCAATATATAACTTATTTAAGAATATTCTAAACAAAGCACAGGAACGTAGTATACCATATAAATTGAATAGATCGTATACTAATGACCCAAAGTGGATAACAAAGAATTTGAAGAACCTTATAGGTAAAAAGAGAGCTTGGTACAAAAGGATTAAAAATGGGGAGGTCACTTTAGAACAGGAATTCGTACAACTGGTTAGAAATGTTAAAAAAGAGATAAGGAAAGCCAAAAGAAACTATGAAGTTCGCATAGCAGGGCAAGCAAAGACAAATCCTAAAGGGTTTTTTCAGTTATATCGTACTAAGACTAGGGAAAGGATAGGTCCATTAAAAACTGAGACAGGTCAAATAACAGATAGTGATGAAGAGATGAGTAGTATTTTTAATAAATATTTTGTATCTGTATTTACTAAAGAGGAACTTAACAATATGCCTTCAGCCGAACATGTCTATGTGGGTGGGGACGAGGACAGGTTGACGAGTTTAGCAGTTACCAGGGAGGATGTTCTTAAACAAATAGTAAAACTCAAACCAAACAAATCCCCAGGGCCGGATGAAGTGTTTGCTAGGGTGCTTAAAGAATGCAAAGAGGAGCTTTGTGACCCACTGTCAACCATATTTAATAAATCAATAGAGTCAGGCAGAGTGCCAGAGTTTTGGAAAGTTGCTAATGTGATACCAGTTTTTAAGAAAGGAGATAGATCACTTGCGTCTAACTATCGACCAATTAGCCTAACGTCTATTGTGGGAAAGTTACTCGAATCTATAATAGCAAATAAAATTCGTCTTCATCTTGAAAAACATAAATTAATAATTGAGTCGCAACATGGTTTTATAAATGGTCGTTCATGTTTAACAAATTTGTTATCTTTTTATTCTAGCATTGTTGAGGCAGTTGATAGTGGTAAGGATTGCGATGTTGTATACCTTGACTTTAGCAAAGCTTTTGATACAGTGCCACATGAAAGACTGATTAAAAAAATAGAGTCTCATGGTATTGGGGGTGCTATATTAAGCTGGATTAGGGCATGGCTATACCAAAGGAAACAGAGAGTTAGTATAAATGGAATCAAGTCAGAGTGGGAAAATGTTGTAAGTGGAGTGCCTCAAGGCTCTGTCCTGGGACCTCTGTTGTTTATAATATATATAAATGATTTAGATTCAGGTTTGAGTAGCAACATTTGCAAATTTGCCGATGATACGAAAATCGGTAGGGAAATTAATTCGGAGGAGGACTCACTATCACTTCAAGTTGATCTAGATAGGGTTTTGAAATGGTCAAAGGATTGGCAGATGCAGTTTAATGCTGATAAATGTAAAGTTCTGAGGTTAGGTAATGATGATAGAGTTACAAGATACGAGCTAGATGGTGTTGTGATTGCGAAGTCGGATTGCGAAAGGGATCTGGGAGTTATGATTAGTAAGAATTTAAAACAAAAGGATCAATGCATAAATGTTCGTAATAAGGCAAATCGGACACTTGGATTTATTAATCGCAGCGTTAGTAACAAGACACCTGGTGTGGTTCTCAAGCTATATCTTGCTCTAGTTAGGCCCCATTTAGATTATGCAGTTCAGTTTTGGTCGCCATATTATAGAATGGATATAAATTCACTTGAACGTGTCCAGCGTAGGATGACTAAGTTAATTCCCCAAATTAGAAATCTTTCATATGAAGAAAGATTAACAAAGCTTAAGTTGCATTCACTGGAAAGGCGAAGAGTTAGGGGTGACATGATAGAGGTTTACAAGTGGATGAATGGACATAACCGGGGGGATATTAATAGGGTATTAAAAGTATCAACACAGGACAGAACACGAAACAATGGATATAAATTGGATAAGTTTAGATTTAGGAAAGACTTGGGTAAATACTGGTTCAGTAACAGGGTTGTTGATTTGTGGAACCAATTGCCGCGTAACATTGTGGAGGTGGGGTCCCTCGATTGTTTCAAGCACGGGTTGGACAAGTATATGAGTGGGATTGGGTGGTTATAGAATAGGAGCTGCCTCGTATGGGCCAATAGGCCTTCTGCAGTTACCTTTGTTCTTATGTTCTTATGTTCTTATGTTTAAGCACCCTGGCAAACACTTCATCCGGCCCTGGGGATTTGTTTGGTTTAAGAACATAAGAACAAAGGCAACTGCAGAAGGCCTGTTGGCTATTTATAACCACCCAATCCCACTCATATACATGTCCAACCCATGCTTGAAACAATCGAGGGACCCCACCTCTACAATGGTACGCGGTAATTGGTTCCACAATTCAACAACCCTGTTACTGAACCAGTATTTACCCAAGTCTTTCCTAAATCTAAACTTATCCAATTTATACCCATTTTTCGGGTTCTGTCTTGTGTTGATACTTTTAATACCCTATTAATATCCCCTTTGTTATGTCCATTCACCCACTTGTAAACCTCTATCATGTCACCCCTAACTCTTGGCTTTTCCAGTGAATGCAACTTAAGCTTTGTTAATCTTTCTTCACATGAAATATTTCTAATTTGGGGAATTAACTTAGTCATCCTACGCTGGACACTTTCAAGTGAATTTATATCCATTCTCTAATATGGCGACCAAAACTGAACTGCATAATCTAAATGGGGCCTAACTAGAGCAAGATATTGCTTGAGAACCACATCAGGTGTCTTGTTACTAACGCTGCGATTAATAAATCCAAGTGTCCGATTTGCCTTATTACGAACATTTATGCATTGATCCTTTTGTTTTAAATTCTTACTAATCGTAACTCCCAGATCTTTTTCGCAATTCAACTTCGCAATCTCAACACCATCTAGCTCGTATCTTGTAACCCTATCATCATTACCTAAACTCAGAACTTTACATTTATCAGCATTAAACTGCATCTGCCAATCCTTCGACCATTTCAAAACCCTATCTAGATCAACTTGAAGTGATAGTGAGTCCTCCTCAGAATTAATTTCCCTACCGATTTTCGTATCATCGGCAAATTTGCAAATGTTGCTACTCAAACCTGAATCTAAATCATTTATATATATTATAAACAACAGAGGTCCCAGGACAGAGCCCTGAGGCACCCCACTTACAACATTTTCCCACTCTGATTTGACTCCATTTATACTAACTCTCTGTTTCCTTTGGTATAGCCATGCTCTAATCAAGCTTAATATAGCACCCCCAATACCATGAGACTCTAACTTTTTAATCAGTCTTTTATGTAGCACTGTATCAAAAGCTTTGCAAAAGTCAAGGTACACAACATCGCAATCCTTACCACTATCAACTGCCTCAACAATGCTAGAATAAAAAGATAACAAATTTGTTAAACATGAACGGCCATTTATAAAACCATGTTGCGACTCAATTATTAATTTATGTTTTTCAAGATGAAGACGAATTTTATTTTCTATTATAGATTCGAGTAACTTTCCCACAATAGACGTTAGGCTAATTGGTCGATAGTTAGACGCTAGTGATCTATCTCCTTTCTTAAAAACTGGTATCACATTAGCAACTTTCCAAAACTTTGGCACTCTGCCTGACTCTATTGATTTATTAAATATGGTTGACAGTGGGTCACAAAGCTCCTCTTTGCATTCTTTAAGCACCCTGGCAAACTTTTCATCCGGCCCTGGGGATTTGTTTGGTTTGAGTTTTACTATTTGTTTAAGATCATCCTCCCTGGTAACTGCTAAACTCGTCAACCTGTCCTCGTCCCCACCCACATAGACTTGTTCGGCTGAAGGCATATTGTTAAGTTCCTCTTTAGTAAATACAGATACAAAATATTTATTAAAAATACTACTCATCTCTTCATCACTATCTGTTATTTGACCTGTCTCAGTTATTAATGGACCTATCCTTTCCCTAGTCTTAGTACGATATAACTGAAAAAGCCCTTTAGGATTTGTCTTTGCTTGCCCTGCTATGAGAACTTCATAATTTCTTTTTGCTTTCCTTATCTCTTTTTTTAACATTTCTAACCAGTTGTACGATTTTCTGTTCTAAAGTGACCTCCCCATTTTTAATCCTTTTGTACCAAGCTCTCTTTTTACCTATAAGGTTCTTCAAATTCTTTGTTATCCACTTTGGGTCATTAGTATTCGATCTATTCAATTTGTATGGTATACTACGTTCCTGTGCTTTGTTTAGAATATTCTTAAATAAGTTATATATTGAATCCACATCGAAATCCCCATTTATTTCACCTATCGCTGGGTTCATGTCTCGCTCCAAGACCGGCCCACACCCCATACCCAAGACTTTCCAATCAATTTGACCCAAAAAATTCTTAGGCTATTAAAATCAGCTTTTCGAAAATCTGGCACTTTAGCACAATTTTCTCCTACAGGTCTATTCCATTCTATACTAAATCTGATTTCTTTGTGATCACTGTTCCCTAGCTCACTCCCTATTTCGATGTCATTAATTTGTGTTTCCCTGTTAGTTAACACTAAATCTAAAATATTTTTTTCCCGTGTTGGTTCCTTAATGTGTTGCGTAAGAAAGCAATCGTTAATTAATTCTAGAAAATCTTTTGCTTCACTATTCCCTGTTTTGTTCAACCAGTTTATTCCGCTAAAATTAAAGTCACCCATGACATAAATACTGTTAGATCTAGATGCTCTAGATATTTCATCCCATAGGTGCTTTGCTTCCATTCTGTCTAAATTTGGTGGCCTATATATAACTCCTATAATAATATTATTAGCTTTTTCGTTTAATTCTATCCAAATAGTTTCTGTGTGTGGCTCAGTTTTGATTCCCTCTTTGAGACTACATTTCAAATTGTCCCTAACATATATGGCAACTCCACTTCCTCGTCTAATATATCTATCTGTGTGAAATAGTTTAAATCCACTTATTTGATATTCAAGTAATAGTTCTCTATTTTCTACATTCATCCACGTTTCGGTAAATGCAATAATATCTATTTTTTCTGTACAGACAAGAGCATTTAATTCGTTAATTTTATTTCTTAGACTTCTACTGTTAGTGTAATATACCCTAAGTGAATTGTTATTTTGAGGCCCTTCTCTCTCCCTGATCATTTTGCCAATTCCTTTCTCCCACAAACACATACTTTTATTACCACCTTCCTCCAAATCAATTCCCATACCTCTATCTACTAACAGTTTAAACCCAAACAAACACCTCTAACCACTTCTACCAACGAGTTCGCAACAGCAACAACCCCAGCTCTCGATAGATGAACCCCATCACGAGCATACATTTCATTTCTTCCATAGAAGTGTTCCCAGTTGTCTATGAAAGATATTGCATTTGATTTGCAATATCTTTCCAGCCGGCAATTGACACCAAGTGCCCTCGATATCCATTCATTTCCCACTCCCTTTCTTGGAAGAATGCCACATATGATCGGGATTCCTCCCTTGCTCCTAACTAATTCTATGGCTGTTTTATACCTCTGAATCAGTTCCTCACTCCTAACTCGACCAACATCATTTCCTCCCACGCTGATGCAAATAATGGGATTGTTCCCATTTCCAGCCATAATATCATTCATGTTGTTTATAATATCACCAATGCCAGCTCCGGGATAGCAAACCCTTAACCTGTTCCCCCTATCTCTAGCACAAAACGTTCTATCCAAATACCTTATCTGGGAATCTCCCACAACTAAGGTTTGCTTAGGTACTTCCTTTACTCTGAGGGGCCTGCGCTTCCTTGCTCTTCGTTGCTTTCCCTTTTGCGCGATCCGCAATTTCACCACAGCACTCGCCCTCCAAAACGTCAAATGAATTATAAGTTGCTATGGCGTTTGAAGGCGGCTTTATCAAAGTCTTCTTAAGGCCCCTGTCTTTCACAACTCTCCAAGACGAGGTCCCTTTACTACTGGTCTCCTCCGTCGTTACTTCTCGTTGTTCTTTCAGCTGACGCACCTCCTCCCGCAGAGTCCAACTCTGTCCTCAGGGCTCCCACTAGTCACCAGGTCCTTCACTACAACTTCCATATTGCTATGATAATATAACAACACTCCAAATAATATAACAACACTCGGGAGTGAGAGTGAGAAGAGTGGGAGTGAGAAGAAAAGTGCTCAAGGAAGAGGCGTTTCAGAACTAGGAGGAGTAAAAGCTTTAGTGATGTGGGTCAGAGAAGTACAAAATTTGGGAAGGGGAACCGTCCACGTGGGCAAGGAGGGAACAATACGAGAAACATTAGTAATACGAACCGAAAGAGAATCTTGTAAGAGACAAACGGACAGAAAGAGGAACATGAACTACAGGAGGGGTAAAAGTCAAAGCACGATAGAGGTGAGAGTGAGGATGCTGTAAGGATCGCGCAAGACAGCGAAGACTGTAGCGATCACGGCGATCCTGGAGAGACAGAAAGCCAGTGTCAGCGTACAAGCTGAGGGTAGGAGTTGAACGAAAAGCACCAGAGCTGAGGCGCAACCCAGTATGGTGCAAATGATCAAGACGGCGACAAATATAGGTAGTGCTGCAAAGAATTGACCACAACGATAGTCACCATGGAGCTTCAACTCTCACCAAGCACCTAAAGGTGTGCAAACTCCTCAATGCTGAACCACCCAGGCAAAACTTCCATTTTATCTGTATCCACTACTAAGTATACACAGCATATAATGTAGTGAGAATAAAAATCGAATTTTTTTTTTAATTTTTAATGGTCCAATATATAAAACAATGAGAATGAGAGGTCACAATGACCAAGGATAAAGCGATGTATGTAATTATAACATCCAGAACCACAATTTTCTGGATATATCTGCCCACTTAAGTAAAATGATTCAATGACAATCATTAAAAGAATATTATAGTTCCATTTAATATAATCCTAAATCTGTAACTAGTTTTCCAATTTAGGAAAAACTATGAGCAGATGATCATGTCCATTGTGAGAACTAAGCATTAAAATTGTCTATTCTAGCAATTTCATGGCTAACAAAACTCACCACATTCAAAGTAAATAATTATTTGCAATGTGAATGGCCCTTTATGCTATTGGGTTCATTCATAGCCATATTAAAGGTAATTGCAAAACTTAAAGGGAAACAGAAATATAAGGTGATTTTTTTTGTGAGGGTTTACATTAATATTTCAAAGGGTAGGAAATTAATAACAAAGTTCCATATACAGTACTGTAATAACAAGAATTACCATACATTTAACATAACATAATAAAGGCCTTTCTCTCGGCCTTATCCATCTTTGATTCCCATTTCCTTACAGTAGGTAATTATTAAAAAAAAAAGTAAAATGTGTACAAAATATATAGTTCAATACCTTTATGGAGAAATCATTTACCTTCAATGTTATTATACGTAAACCAAAGAGTGCCCTATGTACTTACTACATACAGAAATCGATTCACAAAAATAACTAATGTAATATAAAATCTTTAGGTTGCAAGTTCTAGCGCTTTGATTTCTTTTTCTGCTTTCTCCTTTGTTCCTCTTCATCTTCTTCATAGCTTGGAGAGTACAAAGGTGATGTTGGACTATAACCTGGAGTAGTTGGGCTGTATGTGGGGCTAGTAGGGCTATACCTGGGGCTACTTGGACTATAGGTTGGAGAAGTTGGGGAATATTTTGGACTTGAAGGACTATACTGAGGACTAGAGGGACTGTATGTAGGAGATGTTGGAGAGTACTTGGGTGATGTGGGCGAGTATTTGGGCGATGTGGGCGAATATTTAGGGGAGGACGGTGAATATGAAGGAGAAGTGGGTGAATAAGTTGGGCTTGTAGGTGAATATTTTGGTGAGCTGGGAGAATACGAGGGTGAGCCAGGTGAGTAAGTGGGACTTGTTGGGGAATAGTTGGGGCTGGTGGGAGAGTACTTGGGGGACGATGGGGAATAGGACGGGGAAGCTGGTGAATACTGAGGGGAGCTGGGTGAATAAGATGGACTGGTTGGGGAGTAGGACGGACTTGTTGGAGAATATCCAGGAGAAGATGGAGAGTAGTTAGGGGCATAGCTCGGAGATGTTGGCGAGTAGGAGGGTGATGTTGGCGAGTAGGATGGTGATGTGGGCGAGTAGGATGGACTGGTAGGAGAGTAAGAGGGAAAAGTGGGACTGTAGCTGGGGGATGTTGGAGAATAAGAATGACTTGCAGGGGAATATGATGGAGATGTGGGAGAGTAAGATGGTGATGTGGGAGAATATGATGGTGATGTGGGAGAATATGATGGTGAAGTTGGGGAATAGGATGGTGATGTTGGAGAGTATGATGGAGAGGTGGGACTATAAGATGGTGATGTGGGAGAATATGATGGACTTGTTGGAGAGTACTGCGGTGAGGTTGGGGAGTATTGTGGGCTTGTTGGACTGTAGGTGGGAGAAGTTGGAGAATATCCTGGTGAAGCTGGAGTCATGCTTGGAGATGTAGGCTGATATGCTGGTGATGAGGGAGAGTATGAGGGTGAGAGCGCATTGGCTGGACTTGGAATGTATGGACTCGTGCAGCCTGGAGACACTGGACTGCGAGGTTGTGAAGACCAAGCTGGAGAATATCCTGGTGAGAGGCCTGTTGTCTCACTAGCTGCAGCTGGAGAGAAAGATGGCCCACCTGGTGTCATACCACTACCTACACCAGGGGTCCATGCACCATAGGGTGACATTGATGGTGTTGCTCCTGAAGCCCAAGGGGTTTGGGCAGGCGTCATCCCTGAAGATGGTGATGATGCTCCAAAGATTCCTCCACCCATCATCATGCCTTGTCCTGGCATGGGGATTTCCATACCCAACTTACACTTAGCATCATCTAATACTAAGTCAAATGAACCAGAACCAATCTTGGGAAGCTGTCCTAACATAATGTTTTCAGAAACACCTCGGATAGGGTCTACTTCAGCACAAGATGCAGCTTCCATCAGCACATCCACAGACTCTTCAAATGAACATTTCATTAGTGCACCAGTATCTTGTCTATTAATTCCATGACGTGTGATAGCCATCAAGTGACCCTTGCTCGTCATAACATCACAAAGCAAGGCAAGATGACGGTAGTTCACATAAAGACCATAGAACATGAGCACAGCATTCATTTCCTTTTCAATACATTTTCGCACAGCTTCAATTCCAAGGACTTCGAATACTTCCAAGATGTCATTAGAGGAGGTTCGAACAGGATCTACATCTCTTTCAGAGAGTACTTTCATGAGAGCAGTTCCATCAGTCTCTAGCAGCCACTCAGCTATAGCCTTAAACTCGCCCTGGTCATTTACAATGATGCGCTTCTTTTCATCAGTCTGGGGTAAATGCATGTACACTTTGGTGATGGCTTCAATACCCTGCAGAGTCAGGTCATTCAGCATATTTGCCTCAATGCACCGCAGGAAAGTATCATCTTCCATCTTGTCCACCTGCAAGAGAAAGCTGGTAAGCAAGCATGACATCCCTTATACTAGTCACTAGCCCACAAACTATATAACAAGCCAACAAGAATTCTTTTAAAAAATCTAATCAAGCACAATCTTTAAATCTAATCAAGCACAACCCAGTACTTTTTCTCATCCTCATATCGGACAGACAAGAACACAAGCTATAGCACTATATCATCCTTTGCAGATGACACTAGGATCTTCATGAGATTAGGCAACATAGAGGACACGGCAAACCTCCAATCAAATGTAGATCAGGTTTTTTCTATGAAAATAATATGGTGTTTAACGAAGATAAGTTCCAGCTCATGCGCTATAAAAACGGAAACCACGTACAAAACTCAGGCAAATCATAACATAGAACGAAAAGGCAATGTAAAGGAGCTGGGTGTACTCATGTCGGAAGACCTTACCTTTAAAGAACACAAAAAAGTAGCCGTCACAACTGCAAGAAAAATGACCGGTTGGATAACAAGAACTTTTCACACTAGAGATGCTATACCGATGATGATACTTTTCAAAACGCTTGTGCTCTCTAGAGTGGAGTACTGCTGCACAATGACAGCCCCTCTCAAAGCTGGAGAAATTGCTGACCTGGAGAGCGTGCAGAGATCCTTTACTGCTAGAATCCACTCAATAAAACATCTAAACTATTGGGACCGACTAAAGAGCCTAAATCTGTACTCCCTTGAGCGCAGGCGGGAGAGATACATAATAATTTACACGTGGAAAATACTAGAGAGGCATGGCAGGACATGGCAGGATGGCAGAATACCCCGGTTGAAAAGCAGAGGTGCAACAGGTACTCAAGAGAGAACTATCAACATCAGAGGCCCGAGACTGTTCAACACGCTTCTGCTACACACAAGGGGGGGGGCGACCGGGGAGCCGGTCGGCCGAGCGGACAGCACACTGGACTTGTGATCCTGTGGTCCTGGGTTCGATCCCAGGCGCCGGCGAGAACAATGGGCAGAGTTTCTTTCACTCTATGCTCCTGTTACCTAGCAGTAAAATAGGTACCTGGGAGTTAGTCAGTTGTCACGGGCTGCTTCCTGCGGGCCGCGGGACACTAAAGCCCCGAAATCATCTCAAGATAACCTCAAGAAGGAGCATAACTGGCAAACCCCTCACAGTGTTCAAGAGAGAACTGGATAAGCACCACCAAATGATACCTGATCAACCAGGCTGTGACTCATACGTCAGGCTGCGAGCAGCCGCATCCAACAGCCTTGTTGATCAGCCCAGCAACCAGGAGGCCTGGTCGACAACCGGGCCATGGGGACGCTAAGCCCCGGAAGCACCTCAAGGTAAGTAACCCCTCAATCATAAATTAAGCAGTGTGATATCTGGAAAATATCTACGCTACACAGCCTACTGCAAAAGCAGTAAAAGTAAGTAATTATCAAAAGAAGGCACCAAGCCAGGGAAGCTATGTAGCACTGTCAAAAGTGCAAGATATTCAAAAGGCGCAAAATATCACTAAGGATGCCAATAACAGAACAAAAGCGCATAAGGCGAACAACATCAAATGCATCCGATTCACCAAGGATACTATCGAGGGACAGTCGGGAAGCAAGACGCACCCACATCCTGGAAGTCAGGACATTCAACAAGGATATGCACTGCCATAAGAGGGACAATGCAAATCGGACAATAAGGAGCAGGGTGGCGCTCCAAGTGCCCGTGAGTTTAATGGGTACGGCCAATACCTAACCTTGTCAGAGTTGTTTCCTACCGCCGATTCTGGTGGTAGGAGGAAGGCCACGGGGACACACCACCCTGCTTGTTACCAGTGACAAGACCAGCGATCCTGCCAACTAGCATGAATAAAAGGGTAGAAGTCGGTTGTTAAATGAGCGGTAGCATCCGCACGCTCATTTAAGGAAATACCAATATGGCTGGGAACCCAGCAAATCTCAACTATCTTAAATCTGCTGGAGATAATTGGCAACACGAACCGAGAGCGAACCTTGCAAGTGAGACAACCGTACAGAAAGGGGAAGGTGATGAAAGGGAAGAGGGCCCACAGGAGGGGGTAATGGTCAAAGTACGACATAAGAGAGAGTGAGGGTATTGAGACCGTGCAAAGTAGTGAAGACAGTAGCGATTACAGCGATCTTGTAGACAGGATGCCGGTCTCAACAATCAGGCTCTGGATAGGGGTCAAACGAAAGGCACCAGAGCTAAGATGGAGCAAATTATGGTGAAGAGCATCAAGACGAAGGGTGGAGGTGTATTGTCTTCTCCTACCACCCCCATTCTTTTGTCTGTACACATATATTTACTTTATTTGTACTTTGTTACAAAAAAGGAGTTACATAAGGGCAGACAAGTGAACAGGACAGCCATAATCGAGTTTAGACAGCACGAGAGAGGAATGTAAAGAGGAGCGTGCACCTATCAGCTCCCCCAGAAAGTATGGGACAAGAGTGCTTGAGTGCTTACCAAAAGTAGAGCATCTGACAAAGAAAATATAACATGCACTTTTATTATGAAAATGGATGAATTTGAGACCATCAGATCAATAATAAAAATAGAACTGACTGGACTAGAAGCAACATACTAAATAAAAGGATTTAAACATTTAATGTGCTAGATATCTCTAATGTCCAGAATATTCATGTAAATTTTGCCTAATGAATTTTATAAATATTGAAAACATTAAAGGACAGAGTAAAGTGAAATAACCTGTTCCTCTGCATCATCAGCCAATTTGTCGTCACCAACAATAATACGGATCCGGAGTACAAGCTTCTCTGCATTATCGTCATTAAAGATGCAATTAAGATCATCACCAAAGCCAGAGTTGATCTTTTGAGAAATTTGTTCCATAGTCAGCTTCTTATCTGCATGAAATTAATTTCTTTATTACATAGTGTTACAACTCTACAAATAATTAATGTTAATATACTTTGTCAATACAGAAGACTTAAAACATTATTTGAACATTTATCAATCAATTCTGCAGTGCATAAGATCCAAGCAATATACAGCATCCAGCATTTTAATTTCTACATTAATCAACATTACTAACCTGTCATTTTTTTACGATCAAGCTCAATGCGAAGAAGCCATGGGGAGATTCTAGAGACATCGAAGTCAGGCATTTCATAATAAACATTGACAAACTCCTGATCCTCAGTAATACAAGTGTTCTGGGGATCTGGGTCATAGTAGATGGCAGTGTTGGATGTTACCTGCAAAATGTCAAAAAGTTTGCTTACAGTTCCCTTAATAAGGACTGGTTCCAACTGCACTTAAAACTCTCTTCTTTAACTTTTTTTTTGTTATAGCAGGTTGGTAATTTCCATATTTTAACTCCACACAATCCAGCTTGCTACTTTATGAATAACAATGTGGCTAATGCACATAATGGGTTACATTTTTGTACAGTACGATACTACCTCCCACAATTTCTACAACCCACAAATGTTCTCTCTATGGCTGGAAATTTTGCTTAAAAATTGCAGTTAGGTATTTAATTCAGGAAAGAAGAAAATTTTGAACAAATAAAATAAAATTTGGCGATTATTTTTCCCCATATATCCTTAATGGACGAGTTAATTTGATTTCTAAGACTTTACAGGAATATATTCATCACTATCCAATATTGAAAAGAAATATTTATAATACAAGAGATAAAGAAACAGACAAATAAAACCCCAAAAGCACCGTCAGTTTCACCATCAGTTCTTACCTTGCGTAAAGTTGTGTGTTCCAGACGACACAACACATTCTTGGCTTTCTCAGCATCCCTAGCTGAATCTCCAACCAAAAACACTGTAAGGGAGGGAGCCTTGGGTTTCTTACTGATGTTGATAATTTCCTTCAGCCTTGGCACACCCAATGTTACATTCTTGGATGATACACCAGCAAAGTGGAAAGTGTTCAGCGTCATCTGAGTAGCAGGTTCTCCAAGTGACTGGGCTGCTAAAGCCCCAACCATTTCTCCAGGAGCAGCCTAAGCAATAATAAATCATTAAAGAACTGGAGCTCACTCTTCAAACTAAAACACTGTATAATTGTGTGTACCAAATTTAGTAAAAAAGATCAAAAAGTAGTAAAGCCACAAATGGCAAAACTATCCTTTGCTAACCCTAATCGGATGTCAACCAAATTGTTACATTGGTGACAATTCTTAAATAAATATGTAAAATAATATTGTGTATACAGTTTTAATAGGTGCTAATACTCACAATTGCCTGATGGAATCTGGTCTCAATTTCACCAACAAGCCAGTTGAAAGATTCACTGGTTAATTTGTATTCTTCAGCTACTTTCTTAGTACACAAAGTTGACCTAACTAAGCACTGGAAACAGAACGTGGCATTTTCATTAGCCTGTAAACTGATGCGATCCTCTCCTGTTACAATGGTGCATTTATTCAACATGTCTCGCACACCCTCTACCACTCTAACAGGTGATAAATCTGTTGGTGTTCTTTTATTAATGTGGAAAATCTTCTGCACATTCCAGATCATGCGTTCCAAGTTACATGGTAGCACCACCTGTGGAGATATAATTATTTTATATGCAATAGTATGGTCATTTTGTAATTTTTTGCAGTAAAAATTGCAAATTCTGACCAAACACATCTTAGAATGTAATATATTTAATGTACTTGTGCTTTAAGACACACACACTAAGAACACTGACCATAAATAAAACTACTAAACTACCAACCATATTTTTGGTTCATATATAGGAAGTACACTTAGTAAAATAAACTTAGCAAAAATGGGAAATGCAAACTCACTTTGGTATCACCTTTAGGGAATACATCTCGCAGTCCCAACCGATCTTCTTGAAGTTTCTGCCATTCTCCTTCAAGGATACTGATAGCCTCGGGCGATCCAATCAATTCTCGAACAACGTCTTCGTTAAACAGCCTACGAAGGTATCTCTCATTGGTAACATCAAATCTATACTTGTCTTCAAATAGACGGTTTGATAGTTTAACAGTTGGCATTTTCTGGAACTCTACATACTCTCCAGCCAATCCATCTTCACCATACCTAAGCTGAATCACTTGACTAACACTGTTTCTCACTGTACCATCATAGTTTACCATTACACTCTCCATAGCTTTTATCAAACGTCGCTGGATATATCCTGTTTCTGCAGTTTTCACAGCTGTATCAATGAGACCCTCACGACCACCCATAGCATGGAAATAAAATTCAGAGGGAGTTAGGCCGGCAAGGTAGGAATTTTCCACAAATCCTCTAGATTCCGGTCCATAGTCATCCTTGATGAAGTGAGGAAGTGTTCTCTTACGGAAGCCAAATGGAATTCTCTTCCCTTCAACATTCTGTTGCCCTACACAAGCAATAACTTGTGAAATGTTAATATTGGAACCTTTAGAACCAGATACCACCATAGCCTTTAAATTATTATATTCTGTCAATGACTTCTTGGCAGATAAACCAGTTTTATCTCGAGCATCATTCAGGATACGATTCACTTGATTTTCGAAGGTCTGCCTGAGTGTGTTACCAGGAGTAGGTTCAAGTTCATCATTGTGAGCTTTGTGGATCACTTCTATCACATCCTCCTTAGCTTTGCGAATGGTGTCTTGGATGACTCGGTAGGTAGCAGGATCAGAGATAGTATCTCCAATTCCAATACTCATACCTTCTAGAAGTAGCCAATTATTAACAACAGTCTGGATGTTGCCATAAAATCTGCCAGCAATTTCGTGTCCCAATTCCATCCAGGCAACGTGCAACATGGATCCAGACGAAGCACCAAGTGTTCTCTTGCACAAAATGCCCATGATCAACTCTCCATGCTCCACCAAGACCTGGAATTTGTTATTAAATATTACAAAAATACAAGTTACTTATATCTAGGTGGTGTCAGTATGATTGAATTATACAATATACTGACACTGAATGACATACATCTCTCCAGGTACTGAAGTAGATAATAATGATACACAAAATAATCAAAATCTAAAAATTACTATACCCCTATGCACAAAGTCAATGGTTCTTTTTGAGATGCCACTCCAGCCAATCAAAACAGTTTTCACCAGGAGAGGTAGGAATATTAATGCACACAATCTTAACAGGAACTTAAAAACACACATATCTCCTGCACTAAACACAATTAGTACAACAAATGAACTTCACAGGTGATATACAGGCTTCATATCAGTAGTGAAGATCTAAATGGATAGGTCTAAAATGATTCAACATTGGTTGGCATTTACATTATTCCAACCCATCCTCCTGTTTAGATAGTACCTATTGAGACGATCGTCAATAGTCCGAATTCGTACGTACCTTTTAGATAGTATTATACTGACTAGTAAGGAATTATTTTAAAATATATAAAGCTAAAACAAACTTAAATATCCCTCGGCCTAGAATAGCACACATATGTACTATATTTGGCCTCGGGAGGTTAGGTTAGTTTAGGTTGTCAAAGCAACAAGTAAAAAATTTTCCAGTCTGTCCAACTCAATAGTTCAGATTTCTACTTTCTAATTTCATTGTATGTCGGTATATATACTATGGTCCTCATCGTCAAATATAAACAAGTACTCATCATACTAAGTACGTACTACCAAAACAGGAGGATGGGCAGCATTACGTAAAGGAAATTACACGAGCAGCAGAGTCAGTAGGAAACCAAATTTAGAGGATTTCTAATATGAGGAAAAAATGCTCTAAAAGTGATACTTTACACAAGCTAATAGATGATCTTACACCAAATAAGGAATTAAGGTGCCAATATTAAGTACACATTCATTTATGAATGAAGTTTAAATATTTCTGATCCGAGTCCAGGTGCAAGGCTATTAGACAAAGCAAACGTTACTGAACTTTCTGATCAAAGTAATTATTTTCATACCTTTGTATCACCAGGGGAGATCCATTTGTAAGGGCCATCATCTTCATCATCAGGGTGGGTAGAATGGGTCTTGACTAGGTTAAGATTACCAGGAATGATGAGTGAGAACAACTGTTTCCCTGTCCATAATGGCTTGGGCTTGAGGATGGCTGGCTGGGGCATGCGTCCATCCCAGTTTGGCAAAAACATCAGCAAGTTCATCATCTCGCACTAAAGAAAAAACAATTATGGTATACCATTAAAGAAGTAGAGAATGTATGTAAAAAGTTAAATAGCCCACCTATGAATATTAAATAATATCAGACATGCAGGGAATCCTCATTGAATGATCTTTCTATATTGTAATATGGTAAACTAAGTGACCACTCGAAGGCAAAATGAAGGGACAGCCAAAATGAAAAGTTGAAAGACAAAATGAAGTTGAAAACAGCCAAAAATCTTAGGTGTTTCCACAAACTTGCTCAAACTCTGATTTTTTTTATATTCTACATGTCAAACTCACCAACTTTTGCTAAAGGATCAACATCGTAACAGGAATACAAACAAAAAAATTAAACCAAAAATAATTTTAAATCAATAGTAAATTGCAAATTTAATATTTTTAAAGATAATTTAAAAATTTTAAAAGTTTACAAAATTTATCTTGGTCTAAGAACGACATATGATCATTTTTTTTAAGTTTGGGCCACTTGGGGCCATTGAAGTGTGTGGCTGGTCGCCTGCCAGGGCAGTGAAAAGTATTAAATCACTAACAATGTACACACTACCTTTTCCAAGAATACGTCTCGCTTGGTCATTTTCCGGACAGCAGTCAGGGTGTCCTGTACAATACCCATCACAGGCTTGTTGGCCTGTGGGGTAATGATCATTCGGGGGGTCACGTGCAAGTTCTCAATTTCAGCTCTAGTCTCCATACTCTGGGGCACATGTAAGTTCATTTCATCTCCATCAAAATCAGCATTGTATGGTGATGTTACTGACAAGTTGATTCGGAAGGTTGACCAAGGCAATACCTGTAACACACGTAAAATAAAATAACATGGAATATTTCTTAAAATAATACAAATCTAAATTCTGCAACAATAAAAAGATAGTTTAAATTATGTTGTCAATATTCCTAGTGTAACTGCAGGTCTTTTGCTACTTTAGAGTCTGGTACTAACTCATCTTTCACCTATAAATCTTGACCATAGTAAGACTACAAATAGGAAGTTGCATGTGAGTAATGCAACATTTAAGCTGATGACTAATTTGTTCTACATCTGTAAAAGGCTAACCATTATTGAAGTACTGTAAAAGCCTCAATCTCATTTCAGATACTTTAAAAGTTATTTTTCATTATATAGCACAAGTCAGGGCAAATTCAGCCTCCTTCCCATACACATGCCCACAAAATACTTTTATCAAGACATTCTTGACAAGGCACATACATCCATCTTGTTTTCATATTAAATGTAGCAATTAAGTTAAACATTTCCAATACAGATTTATCTTTACAATATTCATTTATATTAGAAAATGTTAAATCTGATCTACAAATATAATAATTAATCTTAAATAATATGAATTAATGAAATACTCTAGTTCTTAAGAGTAGTTGAAGAGTAGAGGTGAGAGAGAACTCTCATCAGAGGCATGAGACTGTTCAACACGCTCCCACTACACATAAGGGACATAACTGGCCGACCACTCAGTGTTCAAGAGAGAACTGGATAAGCACCTCCAAAGGATACCTGATCAAACAGCGTCAAACAGCCTGGTTGACCAGTCCAGCAACAAGAAGGCCTGGTCAACAAGACCGGTTTACTGGGACGCTAAACCCCGGAAATACCCCAACGGTAACTTACCTTAACTCTGTGTCCCATCATAGACATTTTATGCAAAGTGGGCTGACGATTGAAAATGACTAAGTCACCATCTGTGATATGCCTCTCAACTTTGTAGCCACACTGAAGGTGGAGATCAGATGGCTTTGGATGATAGCGTAAATCAATACGAGCCCCGTTGTCACGTACAATGTACTTTGCTCCAGGATACTGGTTGTTACCACGCTTCACAAGCTCCATCATTCTGATGAAAATTTTAATACATTTATTGTAAAGGGAAGCAAAATAGGAAAAAATGTTAAAAATGCCTGCCTTAGGGTTTCCCTAAGGCATACACAAAAAAGATTGTTTTAATTATGTTACGAATATGCCATGCTTATTAAGAAAAGCAAGTACTGTATATTGATAAAGTAAAGTTCAAGTAAAAAAAAAAAAAAAAAAAATATAGAAATAAAAAAATATAAAAAAATATATTATATAAAATATAATATAAAGAACTGCTATTTCACATTCTC
Organism: Procambarus clarkii; assembly: GCF_040958095.1. NCBI lineage: Eukaryota > Metazoa > Arthropoda > Malacostraca > Decapoda > Cambaridae > Procambarus > Procambarus clarkii. The sequence goes on from NC_091163.1 coordinate 26,795,127, forward strand.
AAAAAAAAAAACTTACTTTGTCATGTTGAATGGTGTTACAATTTCTGGATATGTAAGATTCTGGGCAATGGATCTAGGTACTCCAACTTGGTCAATACGTAGATTGGGATCTGCAGTGATAACAGTTCTGGCAGAAAAATCTACACGTTTTCCCATGAGGTTACCACGAATCCTCCCTTCCTTGCCCTTAAGGCGAGCTTTGATAGCTTTTAGTGGTCTTCCAGATTTCTGTAAGGCTCTAGGCATTCCAGGCATATCATTATCTGTTAAAGTAGCCACATGAAACTGAAGCATCTTCAAATTTTCCACTATGATGTGAGCAGCTGCTCCAGCTTGTTCATTGCGCACAAGTTCATTGTTGGCCTTTATAATATCGGCCAATTTGTGAGTCAAGTCATCTTGATTACGAGCTGAACCATGCATGACTACAGCTGGCCGTACTGGCAAAGGTGGCACAGGTAATACTGTCATGATCATCCAGTCAGGTCGGGCATATTTGGGATCCATTCCTAGTAAGTAGCATTCCTCATCTAATGAAAGAATGGCACAAGTTAACAATATGAGCTACTAAGTGATTTAAATACTATTTAAATATTTTTTCATTTTTTTTTAAATAAATAACTATACATAGGTAAAAACATAAGTTTTATATAATTATACAATTATAGATCTAAATACTGTCCATAAATACAGCATATACAGTATAGCTCAAATTATAAATATAACGTTTTTATTTCAACAAAATGCACACTAACACTGAAGTTTATATGAATACCACATTAAATAGCATATCAACACCTGCAGCACTTTCTGTACAGTGCCGAGATAAACACACAGGCTTTACTAGTAAGGATTTTTTTTTAAATTCTGTGACAATGGTAGTTTTGTCTTACTGTATTTGGTTACTGTTAGAATGCAACACACACACACACCTTGCTAATATTTATGTATAGTTTAGGAATTAGAAAATAATGTCATTGAAGCAACTGTTTCTGCAAATTTTGTTTCAACTAAATATCTAGAGCAGACCAAAAACATTGGTCTATGATATGTGATGTGAAACCAACATTTTAGTCATTCATGCCAAAAACATTAAAAAACAACTACACACCATTAACTAGGAGTAGAAATATTTTAAGGAAAATAAAATCTGTTAAGGGCCATTAGAAATTACCAAGCAATGAAAAAACATGGCAACAACTCGGCTACTGATAGCAATAGGGTGCATGCTCACCCAAGAGAGATGAAATTTTCAGACGCTAGGAAAACTGCCAATTATCTAGGGCAAAACCTAAGGGGTGGAATTCAATTACCACATAGTTACACATATCCCAACTTACAACTAAATAACCACTGCACTCTATAATAAATAGTATCAAATTAATACTTTATGATACTTGGTGGCATAAGTACATAATATTTCAATTGCTAATTCCTGCACAAAATACTGTAGCAAAAAATAATTTGAGGAAATATTCCAGTACAGTAATGTACACAGGAATATTTTCAGTACATTACTGTACTGAAAATATTCCAGTAATGGACACAGGTAGCAGGGAACTATCAACAATTAAATCTGGTCAATACTGTGTACTTTACAAGATCATAAATGCAAAATATCCATTTCCATCAGTTTATATTAATGTCATGACGAGCGAACATCTACCATACATGCCGAGTTTCTCTCACGAAGGATATGCTCCCCGAAAATCTAACCCCAACACCAAACAGTACGTTGAATTTTTTCTGAAGTCTCAGATGCATTCTAGATTTTCCTAGGTTCACTGCTCCTCTATCCCAAACTATTTCCTTTACTTATGGTACCTAGCATAATCTTGGCTGCTTACCAAGAATATATTTTCCTTCAAGTTTTGAATACCCATTTGACTAGCAAATTTAAATCCATGAAAACTTGAAAAGTTCAAAGTTGAAAAAAGAAATCTCACTAATGTCTCGACACCAATGCATATATCATGTGTACTTTATGCAAGCCACATTTTCATTAAAATTAAAGGTTTCGTGGAAATAAAATTTAAATAAAAAAAAAACATTAATACCCTAAATAAATAAAATTAATTTAATAATATTCACCCACCAGTTATATGCTTGAATATCTCATATACACGCTCAGCAGTGAGGATCTGCTTTCGGTCTTGGGTATCTTCATTTACATGCTTCCACTCTGCTACAAGTTCCAAACCAACTCGTTTAATGTTTGGTTGATATCGACCACAACCACCATGGCCTGATCCTTTCTTTGCCATGGTGGGATCATCTGGATCCTTGTTAACATCAATTTCATCTCCACCTTCACAAATCATTTTTCCTTTACACAAATTGTACACATGCTGAAGTCGCTTTCGGGGCTGCCCTTTGGACTTTGTCACAATCTCACGTATTTTGGGATATTGCTGAAATTAAAAAGCACATTAATGAAAGGAAAACAAAAGAGTGGGAAGTAAACTCCCAAAAATGTATTAACAAAATGGTAAAAATAGCTTTGAATCCGAGGTCTACACGTGCCCAGCACCTAAAAGCAGGGATAAGCTTATATGGCAGAGTGGAAAGTGAAAGTAATAAATCAAGAACAGATGTACAGAATGTAGTTTGTTAGTGTAAAAAATTAAAGGATGTTCAACATCCTAGGTTTATGTGAGACTAAGTTATGAGGAATGTTTTAGGAAACTCTAACGACCGGGCCGCGGGGACGCTAAGCCCCGGAAGCACCTCAAGGTATGGTCAGATCATTTTGCAGTGCTGTGCAAAACTGGGAAAGTTTTGCACAGCAAAACTACAGACACTACACTTTCAATCAATGAAAGTGTAGTGTCTAAAATGTAAGAAAGTTTGAGATAGTGGAAGAAGGTAAAAAATAAAGATTAGGCTAACATTTTGATGAAGTAATGATAAACTGCAAAAACAAAATGCATATAATAATACTTATAATGCATTATGGATGAGAGAGTGCCATAACCTAGGGTGCTGGACGAGCATACTGTGTAAGTTCGCCAGGCATGAAAATATTGTAAACCAGCCAAATTATAACTAAGTAACTACAGTAAACTGAGTTAATAAAATATTGAAAACATGCAGAGTTATTACAAACTTATGAAAAATTGCTTATGATATACATTACCAGAAGGAAATTCACATTATCTCGCCACCTTACCCAGCATACATAACCCACACCTGATATGCTTATGGCATACATTATTTAATGACTGTTACCTTTAACATTTATTCATTATCTAAATGAAAAATGCTCCTAGAAATTTTAAAGGGATGTTAAACTTTTGTCAGCCTGTCAGCCATTAACAAGAGTGAATGACAAAACCAGAGCGCCTTGATTGTCTGATGCGGCAAAACAAAACATCACATCCAGAAATACAGGTTTCAAATCCTGTATAGCAATTCACTTGGCCAAAATATAAACAACTATACAGCTGATCTTAGAGGTGGTAAGAGTTGGGGTACAAATTCCACTTTAAAATATATTTCAATAAATGTACAGTATGATGAAACATACTAAAATAGTTTTTTCCCACAAAATTTCCTTGTAAAATAGGGGTGCGTTCTATATGAGAGTGCGAGTTTTATGGTTCTGGGATACAGTATCTAGAAAGTATGCAATCATCTGTATACACAAGTGGAGTTGTAAGGGAAGTGTAAACCTAATGTCTTGTACAACACTTGACATTAACAGGGACATAACATTCTCAGACCACAAACTGATTGAGGTTTATCATTTGAAAATCTGGTAATTTTATGAGAAATGCCCAGTTCATTCAGAATACTTACCGCATTGAAGAGAAGTTTGCTGCAATAGAAACACACACATCTTAAAATCTTCATCGTTTTTGTTAAAAAACCAACATGAAAAACAGGCTTGGCAAGCTCCAAGTGACCAAAATGTCCAGGGCAGTCCGTCATGTTGCCGGCACATGTAGTGCAGCGGGTGTTCCTATCCAAACAGCCCTGTCGTGGATCCATGAGCCCTCCAAGCTTGGGCTTTCCATTCTCATAAACTTCAGCGTACTTTATTCCACCTTCTGTTGCCGACATACGCCGCTGAAAGAAAAAGTTAGGCAAATAAATTTAAAACAGTGTCAGTATTTGTACTTTGGAGATAAGTACACGTGGCGAGTTTCAGATATTTACTGTCACATCCCTTACTTGTTTATCCCCAACCAAGAGCCCAATATGACTGTGTACATTTCTGGGAATTATAATGTCACAGTAACCTTATGTAGAAAATGTTGTGTTATTTTGGGATGTTGGCTTCCAGTAGGATTTAAAACCTGTACCGGCATGAACATAATGACGTCCAACATCGCCAACGAACATTTTCCTAAAATACATTTGAAAGAAATAGTTTGCTACAGGTCATAATCCATGCCCCTTATCAAATCTTCCCACAGTAACTGCTATACAGAATTTGAAAACCAAAATTGAATAAATGTAAACATTAATGTTACTCACAATTTCGTCCGGGCTCAGAATACCAAACTGCACCCTGCGGACACTCCGCAAGGGTGCTTTGCTTTCTATTGCCATATTGGCAACAAATTTGTGCTTACTAGGAGGCCCCAATAATCTGTAAAGGAAACTATGTTAGGATCAGATGTATAAATAGGAATAGTTATTCAAAAGTGATTGAACAGTTTATTTGGCTGTTCTTCAAGTGATCCAGTCACAGGACATATGTACATTTCTCTGGAACAAGTATTTTGCAGATATCCCAAGACAGGGATATCTGCAAGCATTCCTACAAAGGTGTTAGACAGTTACTTGGAAACTACTCAATCTCACAGCCCATTCATAAGAACTCAGCCCTGCCATGACCTACCTTTATCATTTGTGACTGCTATAATAATCAGGGGCAGCAGCCCCACCATACACTGGGTTAACTGGTATGCCCCAGTTGCCCCACATGGTCAGTTTCTGATATTAGGGTGGGGATTGGGAGCAGCTACCTGATATACTCAAAGGTGATTTTTAGGAAGATTTTACTATAAATTGTTATAAGATATTGTACAAGTGACTGCCATAGCCCTCCCAAAACTGGATACACAAAGGGCATATACTTATTCAGTGTTCAAGTGTAGTTTGACTATGGAGTAGAAAAGATTACTTCTGTCAGACATGGCAGTCAGGCTTGACAGACAATATGGTTTCGAACAGGATAATCCTGTGTAACAAATCTACTTAGTTTTTAAGATAAAGTCACACATTTCACAGGAAAGAGGTGTTTGGGTTGGGTCACTGGACTTAAAAAAAAAAAAGGCTTGCGACAGAGTCCCATACAAGAGGCTATTCTGGAAACTAACGTGCTAGAGGGGTGACAGGACGACTTCTGATGTGGATAAAAAGTTTTCTGACACAGATGAGGGCAGTAATCAAAATAATGTATCTGACTGGAAGAGTGTTACCAGCAGAGTATCACAGGGGTTAAGTTCTTGCCCCTGTAATGTTCATTGTCTACATAATTGATCTACCAGAACTAATACTAAATTATATGAACATGTTTGCAGATGATGCTAAGATACTGGGGAATGCAGACGAGTCATAATAGATAAAGTAAGATAAAGTAGATAAAGTAAGATTAAGTAGATAAAGTAAGTGCTTGGAGCGACAAGTGGCAAATGGAATTCAATGTGAATAGATACCATGTTATGTAATGTGTTATTGGAGAAAATAGACCCCACAAAATTTACAAATTATGTGGAAAGAAATTAAAGAACTCTATGCAGGCGATGAGTCACAATAACGTGGCTGAAGTATGTTGACCAGACCACACACTAGAAATTGAAGGGACGACGACGTTTCGGTCCGTCCTGGACCATTCTCAAGTCGATTGTGATGAGGAGGTAGGGACAGGCAATAAATAGGCAAGAGAGAGCTGAGGAGGAAAGTCAGGTGTAGGGGATAGAAGTAATGAGAACTGCAGCAGGCCTATTGGCCCATACGAGGCAGTTCCTCTTATAACCCCCGAAGGAGATAGTAATAGGAAAAAGAAGAGGATAGCAATGGAGCGTAGGAGAAGACAATGAACAGAAAAAGGGAGAAGAGAGAAAGAAAAGGAAAGAGAAAGAAAGAAATGGAAGGGGGAAAGCTTATGTTAAGTCACGTTTGTTAGAAAGATTAGAGCATTTGAGTATATACTGTGAAAGGGAAGAGTCCACAGCAACAAAGCCAGGACTCAAGTTCATGTTGGGTAGATTGTTTATAAGAGCCGATTCTACAAGACGGCGTCTGTGTAGAGTAGAGGCAGGAAAGATTATTTTCAATAAAGAACTCTAATAATGAACAAGACCTAGGGGTGGTTTTGAATAGTAAGCCGTCACCAGATGAATATACAGACCATTGTGAGAGAAGCGTATGTGTTGCTTTCCAACTTCAAGACTAGCTTTTAATTATATGGACAGTGAAATAATAAAACATAATAATAATAAGTGTTCCATGACTTTTTAGACCAAAATTGGAGTATGCAGCAGTTGTATGGTGCCCATATCTCAAGCATATAAACTGGAAAAGGTGCAAAGGCATGCTACAAAATGGCTTCCGGAACTGAAAACGAGTTATGAGAGACTAGAGGTGTTAAACATGCCAAAACTAGAAGATGGAAAGAAAGAGGGGTGATATGATCACTTACAAAATACTATCAGGATTCTAACAAACTGACAAAGAGGAGTTCCTGAAATCAGCAACTTCAAGATAAATATAGTAAAGTAAATATAGGTGCCAATTTTTTTTTTAAAGTTTTCTTTTGGAAACAGTGGTAAGTTAAGTGAGGAGGTGGAGGCCAAAACAGTCAGTAGTTTCAAAGCATTATACGATGAAGAGTACTGGGACACAAGTGTAGCTCATCCTATAACTACACTCAGGTAAAGTTTCCTATTGCAGTGCAATATTGCAGTCCTATTACAGTGCAATAAGAAAGTTTAATTAATTTAACATTATCGGTCTCTTTGGACCTGATGTTCATCCTTTTTTTTTCTCCAGAGTCCTAGCCGAGGACAGGACTTGCGTCCATTACAAAAATATTTGTATAAAATTCATTTTTTGCATATTTAGTGACCAGGATTGACAATAGCAGGACCATTTGGTCCGGGAGACATCTGTCATGTAGGGTTCAGTCGCGCCTCTACAGATCTCCAGTATCATCTCTTGATGCTGGTAATGGCTCAAAAGGGCCACTACTTACGGGCTATTCATGCCCATAAGTGGGGCATGATTCATGCCACCTCTTGGGTGGCTTAATCTTTATCAATCATCGACAAAAGCATCATTGTGGTGAGAATTAGTGACGTGCAAAGAATGGAGGGCGATGGTATTAACTGATTATGTGGCGGCCACTGTTATTGTCTGGACTCGTCATACCAGCTTAGTTGTACAGTTATGGTGAAAAATGTAGATACTTACATATAACGTGTGTATATAGTGTAATAACACAAACAGTATGGTGGGAGGAATGTTGGCGTATGAGGTGTTGGTGACGGAGGGAGGTGGCGTCCGCTGGCTGGTGTGTGTCTTGTCATGTATTGTATGATGGCCACTATACTGTTTGGACACCATTCCAGCTTAGTTGTACAGTTAAGGTGAACAAAACATTTAGATACTGTATATAACGTGTGAATATAGTGCAACAACAGCAAAAGGACTATGTAGGGAGGAGACTATCTATACTATCCTGTTGAGTTTACCCAAACAACAGCCACGGTCTAGTGCTTTGCGCATTTAATCATGTTTGTGGATATTGGGAGTGGTTACACTCCCAGTGGAGTGGTTACACTCTAGTGCATTATTCTTGTGAAGCTAAAGTTATTTATCACAGCAATATACTTCACTTAACTATATGCCTGCTAACTAGAGCAGGCATTTTTTGCTGTTAATAACATTAGTGTGGTTTTAACATTGACCCATAATATATATATATTTGTATACGCAACGCGCAAATTTTTAATTTGGTATTGGTAAAAATGTAGGAGAGAGATCGGTGTACCAACTACCGTGGCTGTGAAGGTCTGGCTCCTGTGTGGTGGCGCTCCTCCAGTCCCGCCACTACACACACACCATAATCCTCTAGTTCTCACACACCATAATCCTATAGTTTTATCACCAAGACCATAATTCATTGCTCGTAACCACCTTTATTTATGCTGATAGAATTTATACAACTGGAGCAGCGTTAGTAGCATGAAAACTCAAGGTCCGTGCACCCAAGGTGGTGGCGGGTCCCAGCGTCCATGTTAGACCGATCCCCTTGGCTAATATTGTAGTTCCCTTCATGCGAACCTTTCCAGGAGCGGCCACGATACATCACCAAGTCAAGAAATGTAACTAATGTGAGAGATTGCGCAACAATCTCTCAACTACTTACCCTAACTCGCCTCCGTCGACCTCCTCCTCCTCCTTGCTGGGAGACGACTGACAAGTGAGCTGCCGTGCGTGAACCCGACCCTTACTCACTGTTATCCTGTCTTCTTCTATTTTGTAATGTTGCAATTGTTTACAGTAAAATATTTGTTCGTTCAAGTGAATTTAAAGCTTTTATATATTTTGTTGACCAAACCACACTAGAAAATGAAGCGACCACGACGTCTCTATGGTCTATCCTGGACCATTCTCACGTCGATTGTGATGAGGCAAGGAGGCGAAGGCAATAAATAGGCAAAAGAGAGGTGAGGAGAAGGAAATCTTAGAGGAATTATTATATTATTATTAAACGTAAATTCTCAGAGAAGCAAACGTTGCTCGGTGAAGCGTATGGCATGGGCCAACTCTGATGTTACGTATCTGAGAATATGTATATATACTATAGGGAGCATTTCCTGTGTTACCTCATCTCTCATTACCAGGACCTAGATTCACGAAGCTCCATGTATTTATTCGAAAGTAGGTTTGCTACGAAGGTTCCTAAGTATGCCCTAAGAAGATACTTAGGTGCAATTCAAGTAGGTCCACTTAGGAAGATATTTTCCTGCCCGAAACGCTTTGCGTAATAGTGGCTTTAGGCATTGTATGTAGTAGCTCTATCTATTAATCCTACAAACTTTGTAAAACGTCTTTATGTATGTACCTTACCTAAATAAACATTTATTTATTTATATATTTATTTATTTGTTGGTTCACCTGCGTGCCGATAGAGGTCACTACTGTGTTTCGTTTGGCCAATCAGAGAGCAGGCAACATTACATAAGAACATACGAACAAAGGCAACTGCAGAAGGCCAATTGGCCCATACGAGGCAGCTCTTATCTAAAACCACCAAATCATATACACTCATATACAAACCGATCATATACATGTCCAACCCGCGCTTGAAACAATCGAGGGACCCCACCACGTTACACGGTAATTGGTTCCACAAATCAACAACCCTGTTACCGAACCAGTTACCGAAAGACCCAAGTCTTTCCTAAATCTAAATTTATCTAATTTATACCCATTGTTTCGTGTTCTGTCTTGTGTTGATACTTTTAATACCCTATTAATATCCTCTTTGTTGTGTCCATTCATCCACTTGTAAACCTCTATCATGTCATCCCTAACTCTTCGCCTTTCCAGTGAATGCAATTTAAGCTTTGTTAATCTTTCTTCATATGAAATATTTCTAATTTGGGGAATTAACTTCCTACTCAGAGTCATCCTACTCTGGACACGTTCAAGTGAATTTATATCCATTCTATAGTACGGACCAAAAGTAAACTGCATAATCTAAATGGGGCCTAACCAGAGCAAGATATAGCTGCAGAACCACACCAAGTGTCTTGTTACTAACGCTTTGATTAATAAATAACAGTGTCCTATTTGCCTTATTATGAACATTCATGCATTGATCCTTCTGTTTTAAATTCTTACTAATACTAGGCAGCTCCTATTTATAACCACCCAATCCCACTCATATACTTGTCCAACCCGCGCTTGAAACAATCGAGGGACCCCACCTCAAGCACGTTACGTGGTAATTGGTTCCACAAATCAACAACCCTGTTACTGAACCAGTATTTACCCAAGTCTTTCCTAAATCTAAACTTATCCAATTTATACCCATTGTTTCGTGTTCTGTCTTGTGTTGATACTTTTAATACCCTATTAATATCCCCTTTGTTATGTCCATTCACCCACTTGTAAACATCTATCATGTCACCCCTAACTCTTCGCCTTTCCAGTGAATGCAACTTAAGCTTTGTTAATCTTTCTTCATATGAAAGATTTCTAATTTGGGGAATTAACTTAGTCATCCTACGCTGGACACGTTCAAGTGAATTTATATCCATTCTTTAATATGGCGACCAAAACTGAACTGCACCTCCACCTCATTAAGCGGTAATTGGTTCCACAAATCAACAACCCTCTTACCGAACCAGTATTTACCCAAGTCTTTCCTAAATCTAAACTTATCCAATTTATACCCATTGTTTCGTGTTCTGTCTTGTGTTGATACTTTTAATACCCTATTTGTTATCCCCTTTGTTATGTCCATTCACCCACTTGTAAACCTCTATCATGTCACCCCGCCTTTTCAGTGAATGCAACTTAAGCTTTGTTAATCTTTCTTCAAATGAAAGATTTCTAATTTGGGGAATTAACTTAGTCATCCTACGTTGGACAAGTTCAAGTGAATTTATATCCATTCTATAATATGGCGACCAAAACTGAACTGCATGCTTGTTCTTATGTTCTGTTCTGCAAAACAGAACATAAGAACAAAGGTAACTGCAGAAGGCCTATTGGCCCATACGAGGCAGCTCCTATCTATAACCACCCAAACACCATCTAGTTCGTATTTTGTAACTCTACCATCATTACCTAGCTTCAGAACTTTACATTTATCAGCATTAAACTGCATCTTGAAAAACATAAATTAATAATTGAGTCGCAACATGGTTTTATAAATGGCCGTTCATGTTTAACAAATTTGTTATCTTTTTATTCTAGCATAGTTGAGGCAGTTGATAGTGGTAAGGATTGTGATGTTGTGTACCTTGACTTTAGCAAAGCTTTTGATACAGTGCCACATGAAAGACTGAGTCTCATGGTATTGGGGGTGCTATATTAAGCTGGATTAGGGCATGGCTATACCAAAGGAAACAGAGAGGTAGTATAAATGGAATCAAGTCAGAGTGGGAAAATGTAAGTGGAGTGCCTCAAGGCTCTGTCCTGGGACCTCTGTTGTTTATAATATATATAAATGATTTAGATTCAGGTTTGAGTAAAAAAAAAAAAAGGTTTGAGTAGCAACATTTGCAAATTTGCCGATGATACGAAAATCGGTAGGGAAATTAATTCATAAGAACATAAGAACATAAGAACAAAGGTAACTGCAGAAGGCCTATTGGCCCATACGAGGCAGCTCCTATTCTATAACCACCCAATCCCACTCATATACTTGTCCAACCCGTGCCTGAAACAATCGAGGGACCCCACCTCCACAATGTTACGCGGCAATTGGTTCCACAAATCAACAACCCTGTTACTGAACCAGTATTTACCCAAGTCTTTCCTAAATCTAAACTTATCCAATTTATATCCATTGTTTCGTGTTCTGTCCTGTGTTGATACTTTTAATACCCTATTAATATCCCCCCGGTTATGTCCATTCATCCACTTGTAAACCTCTATCATGTCACCCCTAACTCTTCGCCTTTCCAGTGAATGCAACTTAAGCTTTGTTAATCTTTCTTCATATGAAAGATTTCTAATTTGGGGAATTAACTTAGTCATCCTACGCTGGACACGTTCAAGTGAATTTATATCCATTCTATAATATGGCGACCAAAACTGAACTGCATAATCTAAATGGGGCCTAACTAGAGCAAGATATAGCTTGAGAACCACACCAGGTGTCTTGTTACTAACGCTGCGATTAATAAATCCAAGTGTCCGATTTGCCTTATTACGAACATTTATGCATTGATCCTTTTGTTTTAAATTCTTACTAATCATAACTCCCAGATCCCTTTCGCAATCCGACTTCGCAATCACAACACCATCTAGCTCGTATCTTGTAACTCTATCATCATTACCTAACCTCAGAACTTTACATTTATCAGCATTAAACTGCATCTGCCAATCCTTTGACCATTTCAAAACCCTATCTAGATCAACTTGAAGTGATAGTGAGTCCTCCTCCGAATTAATTTCCCTACCGATTTTCGTATCATCGGCAAATTTGCAAATGTTGCTACTCAAACCTGAATCTAAATCATTTATATATATTATAAACAACAGAGGTCCCAGGACAGAGCCTTGAGGCACTCCACTTACAACATTTTCCCACTCTGACTTGATTCCATTTATACTAACTCTCTGTTTCCTTTGGTATAGCCATGCCCTAATCCAGCTTAATATAGCACCCCCAATACCATGAGACTCTATTTTTTTAATCAGTCTTTCATGTGGCACTGTATCAAAAGCTTTGCTAAAGTCAAGGTATACAACATCGCAATCCTTACCACTATCAACTGCCTCAACAATGCTAGAATAAAAAGATAACAAATTTGTTAAACATGAACGGCCATTTATAAAACCATGTTGCGACTCAATTATTAATTTATGTTTTTCAAGATGAAGACGAATTTTATTTGCTATTATAGATTCGAGTAACTTTCCCACAATAGACGTTAGGCTAATTGGTCGATAGTTAGACGCAAGTGATCTATCTCCTTTCTTAAAAACTGGTATCACATTAGCAACTTTCCAAAACTCTGGCACTCTGCCTGACTCTATTGATTTATTAAATATGGTTGACAGTGGGTCACAAAGCTCCTCTTTGCATTCTTTAAGCACCCTAGCAAACACTTCATCCGGCCCTGGGGATTTGTTTGGTTTGAGTTTTACTATTTGTTTAAGAACATCCTCCCTGGTAACTGCTAAACTCGTCAACCTGTCCTCGTCCCCACCCACATAGACTTGTTCGGCTGAAGGCATATTGTTAAGTTCCTCTTTAGTAAATACAGATACAAAATATTTATTAAAAATACTACTCATCTCTTCATCACTATCTGTTATTTGACCTGTCTCAGTTTTTAATGGACCTATCCTTTCCCTAGTCTTAGTACGATATAACTGAAAAAACCCTTTAGGATTTGTCTTTGCTTGCCCTGCTATGCGAACTTCATAGTTTCTTTTTGCTTTCCTTATCTCTTTTTTAACATTTCTAACCAGTTGTACGAATTCCTGTTCTAAAGTGACCTCCCCATTTTTAATCCTTTTGTACCAAGCTCTCTTTTTACCTATAAGGTTCTTCAAATTCTTTGTTATCCACTTTGGGTCATTAGTATACGATCTATTCAATTTGTATGGTATACTACGTTCCTGTGCTTTGTTTAGAATATTCTTAAATAAGTTATATATTGAATCCACATCGAAATCCCCATTTAAGTCACCTATCGCTGGGTTCATGTCTCGCTCCAAGACCGGCCCACACCCCATACCCAAGCCTTTCCAATCAATTTGACCCAAAAAATTTCTTAGGCTATTAAAATCAGCTTTTCGAAAATCTGGCACTTTAACAGAATTTTCTCCTACTGGTCTATTCCATTCTATGCTAAATCTGATTTCTTTGTGATCACTGCTCCCTAGCTCACTCCCTATTTCGATGTCATTAATTTGCGTTTCCCTGTTAGTTAACACTAAATCTAAAATATTATTTTCCCGTGTTGGTTCCTTAATGTGTTGCGTAAGAAAGCAATCGTCAATTAATTCTAGAAAATCTTCTGCTTCACTATTCCCTGTTTTGTTCAACCAGTTTATTCCGCTAAAATTAAAGTCACCCATGACATAAATACTGTTAGATCTAGATGCTCTAGATATTTCATCCCATAGATGCTTTGCTTCCATTCTGTCTAAATTTGGTGGCCTATATATTACTCCTATTATAATATTATTAGCTTTTTCGTTTAATTCAATCCAAATAGTTTCTGTGTGTGGCTCTGTTTTGATTCCCTCTTTGAGACTACATTTCAAATTGTCCCTAACATATATGGCTACTCCACCTCCTCGTCTAATATATCTATCTGTGTGAAATAGTTTAAATCCATATATTTGATATTCAGCTAATAGTTCTCTATTTTCTACATTCATCCACGTTTCGGTAAGTGCAATAATATCTATTTTTTCTGTGCAGACAAGAGCATTTAATTCGTTAATTTTATTTCTTAGACTTCTACTGTTAGTGTAATATACCCTAAGTGAATTGTTATTTTGCGGACCTTCTCTTTCCCTGATCGTTTTGCCAATTCCTTTCTCCCACAAACACATACTTTTATTACCTCCTTCCTCCAAATCAATTCCCATACCTCTATCTACTAACAGTTTAAACCCAAACAAACACCTCTAACCACTTCTTCTAGCGAGTTCGCAACAGCAACAACCCCAGCTCTCGATAGATGCACCCCATCACGAGCATACATTTCGTTTCTTCCATAGAAGTGTTCCCAGTTGTCTATGAAAGATATTGCATTTGATTTGCAATATCTTTCCAGCCGGCAATTGACACCAAGTGCCCTCGATATCCATTCATTTCCCACTCCCTTTCTTGGAAGAATGCCACATATGATCGGGATTCCTCCCTTGCTCCTAACTAACTCTATGGCTGTTTTATACCTCTGAATCAGTTCCTCACTCCTGACTCGACCAACATCATTTCCTCCCACGCTAATGCAAATAATGGGATTGTTCCCATTACCAGCCATAATATCATTCATGTTGTTTATAATATCACCAATGCCAGCTCCGGGATAGCAAACCCTTAACCTGTTCCCCCTATCTCTAGCACAAAACGTTCTATCCAAATACCTTATCTGGGAATCTCCCACAACTAATGTTTGCTTAGGTACTTCCTTTACTTTCTGAGGGGCCTGCGCTTCCTTTCTCTTCGTTGCTTTCCCTTTTGCGCGATCCACAGTCTCTCCACAGCACTCGTCCTCCAAAACGTCAAATGAATTTGAAGTTGCTATGGCGTTTGAAGGCGGCTTTATCAAAGTCTTCTTAAGGCCCCTGTCTTTCGCAACTCTCCAAGACGAGGTCCCTTTACTGCTGGTCTCCTCCTTCGTTACTTCTCGTTGTTTTTTAAGCTGACGCACCTCCTCCCGCAGAGAGTCCAACTCTGTCCTCAGGGCAAATTCGGAGGAGGATTCACTATCACTTCAAGTTGATCTAGATAGGGTTTTGAAATGGTCAAAGGATTGGCAGATGCAGTTTAACGCTGAAAAATGTAAAGTTCTGAGGTTAAGTAATGATGATAGAGTTACAAGATACGAGCTAGATGGTGTTGAGATTGCGAAGTCGGATTGCGAAAGGGATCTGGGAGTTATGATTAGTAAGAATTTAAAACAAAAGGAACAATGCATAAATGTTCGTAATAGGGCAAATCGGACACTTGGATTTATTAATCGCAGCGTTAGTACCAAGACACCTGGTAGGGTTCTCAAGCTATATCTTGCTCTAGTTAGGCCCCATTTAGATTATGCAGTTCAGTTTTGGTCGCCATATTATAGAATGGATATAAATTCACTTGAACGTGTCCAGCGTAGGATGACTAAGTTAATTCCCCAAATTAGAAATCTTTCATATGAAGAAAGATTAACAAAGCTTAAGTTGCATTCACTGGAAAGGCGAAGAGTTAGGGGTGACATGATAGAGGTTTACAAAACCTCTGTAGGTGAAGGTTTGCAGGTGAAGTCACAGTTAGAGGTTGTGTTAACCGGAGCTCCTGAGTGTTGTTATATTATCATTGCAATATGGAAGTTGTAGTTAAGGACCTGGTGACTCTAGTGGGAGCCCTGAGGACAGAGTTAGACTTTCTGCGGGAGGAGGTGCGTCAGCTGAAAGAACAACGAGAAGTAACGAAGGAGGAGACCAGCAGTAAAGGGACCTCGTCTTGGAGAGTTGTTAAAGACAGGGGCCTTAAGAAGACTTTGATAAAGCCGCCTTCAAACGCCATAGCAACCTCTATTCATTTGACGTTTTGGAGGACGAGTGCTGTGGAGAGACTGTGGATCGCGCAAAAGGGAAAGCAACGAAGAGAAAGGAAGCGCAGGCCCCTCAGAAAGTAAAGGAAGTACCTAAGCAAACATTAGTTGTGGGAGATTCCCAGATAAGGTATTTGGATAGAACGTTTTGTGCTAGAGATAGGGGGAACAGGTTAAGGGTTTGCTATCCCGGAGCTGGCATTGGTGATATTATAAACAACATGAATGATATTATGGCTGGTAATGGGAACAATCCCATTATTTGCATTAGCGTGGGAGGAAATGATGTTGGTCGAGTTAGGAGTGAGGAACTGATTCAGAGGTATAAAACAGCCATAGAGTTAGTTAGGAGCAAGGGAGGAATCCAGATCATATGTGGCATTCTTCCAAGAAAGGGAGTGGGAAATGAATGGATATCGAGGGCACTTGGTGTCAATTGCCGGCTGGAAAGATATTGCAAATCAAATGCAATATCTTTCATAGACAACTGGGAACACTTCTATGGAAGAAATGAAATGTATGCTCGTGATGGGGTGCATCTATCGAGAGCTGGGGTTGTTGCTGTTGCGAACTCGTTAGAAGAAGTGGTTAGAGGTGTTTGTTTGGGTTTAAACTGTTAGTAGATAGAGGTATGGGAATTGATTTGGAGGAAGGAGGTAATAAAAGTATGTGTTTGTGGGCGAAAGGAATTGGCAAAACGATCAGGGAAAGAGAAGGTCCGCAAAATAACAATTCACTTAGGGTATATTACACTAACATTAGAAGTCTAAGAAATAAAATTAACGAATTAAATGCTCTTGTCTGTACAGAAAAAATATATATTATTGCACTTACCGAAACGTGGATGAATGTAGAAAATAGAGAACTATTAGCTGAATATCAAATATATGGATTTAAACTATTTCACACAGATAGATATATTAGACGAGGAGGTGGAGTAGCCATATATGTTAGGGACAATTTGAAATGTAGTCTCAAAGAGGGAATCAAAACAGAGCCACACACAGAAACTATTTGGATTGAATTAAACGAAAAAGCTAATAATATTATAATAGGAGTAATATATAGGCCACCAAATTTAGACAGAATGGAAGCAAAGCATCTATGGGATGAAATATCTAGAGCATCTAGATCTAACAGTATTTATGTCATGGGTGACTTTAATTTTAGCGGAATAAACTGGTTGAACAAAACAGGGAATAGTGAAGCAGAAGATTTTCTAGAATTAATTGACGATTGCTTTCTTACGCAACACATTAAGGAACCAACACGGGAAAATAATATTTTAGATTTAGTGTTAACTAACAGGGAAACGCAAATTAATGACATCGAAATAGGGAGTGAGCTAGGGAGCAGTGATCACAAAGAAATCAGATTTAGCATAGAATGGAATAGACCAGTAGGAGAAAATTCTGTTAAAGTGCCAGATTTTCGAAAAGCTGATTTTAATAGCCTAAGAAATTTTTTGGGTCAAATTGATTGGAAAGTCTTGGGTATGGGGTGTGGGCCGGTCTTGGAGCGAGACATGAACCCAGCGATAGGTGACTTAAATGGGGATTTCGATGTGGATTCAATATATAACTTATTTAAGAATATTCTAAACAAAGCACAGGAACGTAGTATACCATACAAATTGAATAGATCGAATACTAATGACCCAAAGTGGATAACAAAGAATTTGAAGAACCTTATACGTAAAAAGAGAGCTTGGTACAAAAGGATTAAAAATGGGGAGGTCACTTTAGAACAGGAATTCGTACAACTGGTTAGAAATGTTAAAAAAGAGATAAGGAAAGCAAAAAGAAACTATGAAGTTTGCATAGCAGGACAAGCAAAGACAAATCCTAAAGTTTTTTTTCAGTTATATCGTACTAAGACTAGGGAAAGGATAGGTCCATTAAAAACTGAGACAGGTCAAATAACAGATAGTGATGAAGAGATGAGTAGTATTTTTAATAAATATTTTGTATCTGTATTTACTAAAGAGGAACTTAACAATATGCCTTCAGCCGAACAAGAGATAAGGAAAGCAAAAAGAAACTATGAAGTTCGCATAGCAGGGCAAGCAAAGACAAATCCTAAAGGGTTTTTTCAGTTATATCGTACTAAGACTAGGGAAAGGATAGGTCCATTAAAAACTGAGACAGGTCAAATAACAGATAGTGATGAAGAGATGAGTAGTATTTTTAATAAATATTTTGTACCTGTATTTACTAAAGAGGAACTTAACAATATGCCTTCAGCCGAACAAGTCTATGTGGGTGGGGACGAGGACAGGTTGACGAGTTTAGCAGTTACCAGGGAGGATGTTCTTAAACAAATAGTAAAACTCAAACCAAACAAATCCCCAGGGCCGGATGAAGTGTTTGCTAGGGTGCTTAAAGAATGCAAAGAGGAGCTTTGTGACCCACTGTCAACCATATTTAATAAATCAATAGAGTCAGGCAGAGTGCCAGAGTTTTGGAAAGTTGCTAATGTGATACCAGTTTTTAAGAAAGGAGATAGATCACTTGCGTCTAACTATCGACCAATTAGCCTAACGTCTATTGTGGGAAAGTTACTCGAATCTATAATAGCAAATAAAATTCGTCTTCATCTTGAAAAACATAAATTAATAATTGAGTCGCAACATGGTTTTATAAATGGCCGTTCATGTTTAACAAATTTGTTATCTTTTTATTCTAGCATTGTTGAGGCAGTTGATAGTGGTAAGGATTGCGATGTTGTATACCTTGACTTTAACAAAGCTTTTGATACAGTGCCACATGAAAGACTGATTAAAAAAATAGAGTCTCATGGTATTGGGGGTGCTATATTAAGCTGGATTAGGGCATGGCTATACCAAAGGAAACAGAGAGTTAGTATAAATGGAATCAAGTCAGAGTGGGAAAATGTTGTAAGTGGAGTGCCTCAAGGCTCTGTCCTGGGACCTCTGTTGTTTATAATATATATAAATGATTTAGATTCAGGTTTGAGTAGCAACATTTGCAAATTTGCCGATGATACGAAAATCGGTAGGGAAATTAATTCAGAGGAGGACTCACTATCACTTCAAGTTGATCTAGATAGGGTTTTGAAATGGTCAAAGGATTGGCAGATGCAGTTTAATGCTGATAAATGTAAAGTTCTGAGGTTAGGTAATGATGATAGAGTTACAAGATACGAGCTAGATGGTGTTGTGATTGCGAAGTCGGATTGCGAAAGGGATCTGGGAGTTATGATTAGTAAGAATTTAAAACAAAAGGATCAATGCATAAATGTTCGTAATAAGGCAAATCGGACACTTGGATTTATTAATCGCAGCGTTAGTAACAAGACACCTGGTGTGGTTCTCAAGCTATATCTTGCTCTAGTTAGGCCCCATTTAGATTATGCAGTTCAGTTTTGGTCGCCATATTATAGAATGGATATAAATTCACTTGAACGTGTCCAGCGTAGGATGACTAAGTTAATTCCCCAAATTAGAAATCTTTCATATGAAGAAAGATTAACAAAGCTTAAGTTGCATTCACTGGAAAGGCGAAGAGTTAGGGGTGACATGATAGAGGTTTACAAGTGGATGAATGGACATAACCGGGGGGATATTAATAGGGTATTAAAAGTATCAACACAGGACAGAACACGAAACAATGGATATAAATTGGATAAGTTTAGATTTAGGAAAGACTTGGGTAAATACTGGTTCAGTAACAGGGTTGTTGATTTGTGGAACCAATTGCCGCGTAACATTGTGGAGGTGGGGTCCCTCGATTGTTTCAAGCGCGGGTTGGACAAGTATATGAGTGGGATTGGGTGGTTATAGAATAGGAGCTGCCTCGTATGGGCCAATAGGCCTTCTGCAGTTACCTTTGTTCTTATGTTCTTATGTTCTTATGTACTAACTCTCTGTTTCCTTTTGAATGGCCGTGCCCTGGTCCAAGTTGATGTAGCACCCCCAATACCATGAGCTTCTATTTTTTTAATTGGTCTTTCATGTGGCACTGTGTCGGGAGCTTTGCTGGGGTCGGGGTGCACAGCATCGCAGTCCTTGCCACTGTCGGCTGCCTCAACTGTGCTGGAATAAAAAGTTGGCGGGTTTGTTAAACATGAGCGGCTATTTGTGAAACCATGTTGCGACTCATTTGTTAGTTTGTGTTTTTCGAGATGGAGACGAATTGTATTTGCAGTTGTTGATTCAGGTAGCTTTCCCACTATAGACGTTGGGCTAAATGCCTAACGACAGGTGACGTAAAAGGGGATTTCGATGTGGATTTAATATATAACTTATTTAAGAATATTCTAAACAAAGCGCAGGAACGTAGTATACCATACAAATTGAATACATCAAGCGCGGGTTGGACAAGTATATGAGTGGGATTGGGTGGTTATAGAATAGGAGCTGCCTCGTATGGGCCAATAGGCCTTCTGCAGTTACCTTTGTTCTTATGTTCTTATGTTCTTACAAGTGGGTGAATGGACATAACAAAGGGGATAATAATAGGGTATTAAAAGTATCAACACAAGACAGAACACGAAACAATGGGTACAAATTGGATAAGTTTAGATTTAGGAAAGACTTGGGTAAATACTGGTTCAGTAACAGGGTTGTTGATTTGTGGAACCAATTACCGCGTAACGTGCTGGAGGTGGGGTCCCTCGATTGTTTCAAGCGCGGGTTGGACAAGTATGAGTGGTATTGGGTGGTTATAAATAGGAGCTGCCTCGTATGGGCCAATAGGCCTTCTGCAGTAGCCTTTGTTCTTATGTTCTTATGCCTTACTATATATAATATAGCCATGCCATCCCATATGGTGACACAGGTTTCCGAAATTGTCCAACACTGTTTGAACCTTTGAAATATCTTTGCCCTGAAACAAAATATCATCGCCATATATGATCAGAGTTACCCCATTTGAGTATCTCTCAGACGCTATCTTATTCATTAGTACATGTTCTTAAACAAATAGTAAAACTCAAACCAAACAAATCCCCAGGGCCGGAGGAAGTGTTTGCCAGGGTGCTAAAAGAATGCAAAGGAGCTATGTGACCCACTGTCAACCATATTTAATAAATCAATAGAGTCAGGCAGAGTGCCAGAGTTTTGGAAAGTTGCTAATGTGATACCAGTTTTTAAGAAAGGAGATAGATCACTTGCGTCTAACTATCGACCAATTAGCCTAACGTCTATTGTGGGAAAGTTACTCGAATCTATAATAGCAAATAAAATTCGTCTTCATCTTGAAAAACATAAATTTATAATTGAGTCGCAACATGGTTTTATAAATGGCCGTTCATGTTTAACAAATTTGTTATCTTTTTATTCTAGCATAGTTGAGGCAGTTGATAGTGGTAAGGACTGTGATGTTGTGTACCTTGACTTTAGCAAACTTCGAGAGGAAAAGAAGTAGACCAGTGTTGACGAGACCTCATCGTGGAGAGTAGTGAAAGACAGGGGTCTTAAGAAGACCTTGACAAGGCCGCCTACAGACGCCCTAAGGACGGCAAATTCATTTGCCGTTTTGGAGGACGAGTGCTGTAGTGCGCCTGCAGCGAGGAACGGCGGAGCGCAGGCCCCTCAGGCTGCTCAGAAAGTTAGGGCGGTACCGAAGCGAATTTTGGTTGTGGGAGATTCCCAGGTGAGGTATTTAGACAGAACGTTTTGTGCCAGAGATAGGGGGAACAGATTAAGGGTTTGCTATCCGGGAGCTGGAATTATTGATATTGTTGAAAACATGAAGAATATTATGACGGGAAATGGGAACAAACCCATTATTTGTATTAGTGCAAGGGGTAATGATGTTAGGCGAGTTAGGAGTGAGGAACTAATACAGAGATTTAGGACAGCCATTGAATTAGTTAGGAGCAAGGGAGGAATCCCGATCATATGTGGCATTCTTCCAAGAAAGGGAGTGGGAAATGAATGGATGTCGAGGGCACTTGGTGTCAATTGCCGGCTGGAAAGATATTGCAAATCAAATGCAATATCTTTCATAGACAACTGGGAACGCTTCTATGGAAGAAATGAAATATATGCTCGTGATGGGGTGCATCTATCGAGGGCTGGGGTTGTTGCTGTTGCGAACTCGTTGGAACCAGTGGTTAGAGGTGTTTGTTTGGGTTTAAACTGTTAGATGATAGAGGTATGGGAATTGATTTGGAGAAAGGAGGTAATAAAAGTATGTGTTCGTGGGAGAAAAGAATTGGCAAAATGATCAGGGAAAGAAAAGGGCCTCAAAATAACAATTCACTTAGGATATATTACACTAACAGTAGAAGTCTAAGAAATAAAATTAATGAATTAAATGCTCTTGTCTGCACAGAAAAAATAGATATTATTGCACTTACCGAAACGTGGATGAACGTAGAAAATAGAGAACTATTAGCTGTATATCAGATAAATGGATTTAAACTATTTCACACAGATAGATATATTATACGAGGAGGGGGAGTAGCCATATATGTTAGGGACAATTTGAAATGTAGTCTCAAAGAGGGAATCAAAACTGAGCCACACACAGAAACTATTTGGATAGAATTAAACGAAAAAGAAAATAATATTATAATAGGAGTTATATATAGGCCACCAAATTTAGACAGAATGGAAGCAAAGCATCTATGGAATGAAATATCTAGAGCATCTAGATCTAACAGTATTTATGTCATGGGTGACTTTAATTTTAGTGGAATAAACTGGGTGAACAAAACAGGGAATAGTGAAGCAGAAGATTTTCTAGAATTAATTGACGATTGCTTTCTTACGCAACACATTAAGGAACCAACGCGGGAAAATAATATTTTAGATTTAGTGTTAACTAACAGGGAAACACAAATTAATGACATCGAAATAGGGAGTGAGCTAGGGAACAGTGATCACAAAGTAATCAGATTTAGCATAGAATGTAATAGACCTGTAGGAGAAAATTCTGTTAAACATAAGAACATAAGAACATAAGAACAAAGGTAACTGCAGAAGGCCTATTGGCCCATACGAGGCAGCTCCTATTCTATAACCACCCAATCCCACTCATATACTTGTCCATCCCGTGCTTGAAACAATCGAGGGACCCCACCTCCACAATGTTACGCGGCAATTGGTTCCACAAATCAACAACCCTGTTACTGAACCAGTATTTACCCAAGTCTTTCCTAAATCTAAACTTATCCAATTTATATCCATTGTTTCGTGTTCTGTCCTGTGTTGATACTTTTAATACCCTATTAATATCCCCCCGGTTATGTCCATTCATCCACTTGTAAACCTCTATCATGTCACCCCTAACTCTTCGCCTTTCCAGTGAATGCAACTTAAGCTTTGTTAATCTTTCTTCATATGAAAGATTTCTAATTTGGGGAATTAACTTAGTCATCCTACGCTGGACACGTTCAAGTGAATTTATATCCATTCTATAATTTTGGCGACCAAAACTGAACTGTATAATCTAAATGGGGCCTAACTAGAGCAAGATATAGCTTGAGAACCACACCAGGTGTCTTGTTACTAACGCTGCGATTAATAAATCCAAGTGTCCGATTTGCCTTATTACGAACATTTATGCATTGATCCTTTTGTTTTAAATTCTTACTAATCATAACTCCCAGATCCCTTTCGCAATCCGACTTCGCAATCACAACACCATCTAGCTCGTATCTTGTAACTCTATCATCATTACCTAACCTCAGAACTTTACATTTATCAGCATTAAACTGCATCTGCCAATCCTTTGACCATTTCAAAACCCTAAAGTGCCAGATTTTCGAAAAGCTGATTTTAATAGCCTAAGAATTTTTTTGGGTCAAATAGATTGGAAAGTCTTGGGTATGGGGTGTGGGCCGGTCTTAGAGCCAGATATGAACCCAGCGACAGGTGGTGTAAAAGGGGATTTCGATGCGGATTTAATATATAACTTATTTAAGAATATTCTAAACAAAGCACAGGAACGTAGTATACCATACAAATTGAATAGATCGAATACTAATGACCCAAAGTGGATAACAAATAATTTAAAGAAACTTATAGGTAAAAAGAGAGCTTGGTACAAAAGGATTAAGAATGGGGAAGTCAGGTTAGAACAGGAATACATACAACTGGTTAGAAATGTTAAAAAAGAGATTAGGAAAGCAAAAAGAAACTATGAAGTTCGCATAGCAGAGCAAGCAAAGTCAAATCCTAAAGGGTTTTTTCAGTTATATCGAACTAAGACTAGGGAAAGGATTGGTCCATTAAAATCTGAGACAGGTCAAATAACAAGGAGATGAGTAGTATTTTTAACAAATATTTTATATCTGTATTTACTAAAGAAGAACTTAACAATATGCCTTCAGCCGAACAAGTCTATGTGGTTGGGGATGAGGACAGGTTGAATAGTTTAGCAGTTACCAGGGAGGATGTAATTAAACAATTAGAAAACTAAAACCAAACAAATCCCCAGGGCCGGATGAAGTGTTTGCCAGGGTGCTTAAAGAATGCAAAGAGGAGCTTTCCGAGCCACTGTCTACCATATTTAATAAATCAATAGAGTCAGGCAGAGTGCCAGAGTCATGGAAGGTAGCTAATGTGGTACCAATTTTTAAAAAAGGAGGTAGATCACTTGCGTCAAACTATCGGCCAATTAGCCTAACGTCTATTGTGGGAAAGTTACATGAATCAATAATTGCAAATACAATTCGTCTCCATCTTGAAAAATGAGTCGCAACATGTTTTTACAAATGGCCGTTCATGTTTAACAAATTTGCTACCTTTTTATTCCAGCATAATTGAGGCAGTTGATAGTGGTAAAGATGGTGATGTTGTGTACCTTGACTTTAGCAAAGCTTTTGATACAGTGCCACATGAAAGACTAATTAAAAAAATAGAAGCTCATTATATTGGGGGTGCTATATTAACTGGGATTAGGGCATGGCTATTCCAAAGGAAACAGAGAGTTAGTATAAATGGGGTTAAGTCAGAGTGGGATAATGTTGTTAGTGGAGTACCTCAGGGCTCTGTCCTGGAACCTCTGTTGTTTATAATATATATAAATGATTTAGATTCAGGTTTGAGTAGCAACATTTGCAAATTTGCCGATGATACGAAAATCGGTAGGGAAATTAATTCGGAGGAGGACTCACTGTCACTTCAAGTTGATCTAGATAGGGTTTTGAAATGGTCAAGTGATTGGCAAATGCAGTTTAATGCTGATAAATGTAAAGTTCTGAGGCTAGGTAATGATGATAGAGTTACAAGATACGAGCTAGATGGTGTTGAGATTGCGAAGTCGGATTGCGAAAGGGATCTGGGAGTTATGATTAGTAAGAACATAGGAACATAAGAACATAAGAACAAAGGTAACTGCAGAAGGCCTATTGGCCCATACGAGGCAGCTCCTATTCTATAACCACCCAATCCCACTCATATACTTGTCCAACCCGTGCTTGAAACAATCGAGGGACCCCACCTCCACAATGTTACGCGGCAATTGGTTCCACAAATCAACAACCCTGTTACTGAACCAGTATTTACCCAAGTCTTTCCTAAATCTAAACTTATCCAATTTATATCCATTGTTTCGTGTTCTGTCCTGTGTTGATACTTTTAATACCCTATTAATATCCCCCCGGTTATGTCCATTCATCCACTTGTAAACCTCTATCATGTCACCCCTAACTCTTCGCCTTTCCAGTGAATGCAACTTAAGCTTTGTTAATCTTTCTTCATATGAAAGATTTCTAATTTCTAAGAATTTGAAACAAAAGGATCAATGCATGAATGTTCGTAATAAGGCGAATAGGACACCGGGATTCATTAATCAAAGCGTTAGTAACAAGACACATGGTGTGGTTCTTAAGCTATATCTTGCTCTGGTTTGGCCTTATTTAGATTATGCAGTTCAGTTTTGGTCGCCGTATTATAGAATGGATATAAATTCACTTGAACGTGTCCAACGTAGGATGACTAAGTTAATTCCCCAAATTAGAAATCTTTCATATGAAGAAAGACTAACAAAGCTTAAGTTGCATTCACTGGAAAGGCGAAGAGTTAGGGGTGACATGATAGAGGTTTACAAGTGGATGAATGGACATAACATTGGGGATATTAATAGGGTATTAAAAATATCAACACAAGACAGAACACGAAACAACGGGAATAAATTGGATAAGTTTAGATTTAGGAAAGACTTGGGTAAATACTGGTTCAGTAACAGGGTTGTTGATTTATGGAACCAATTGCCGCGTAACGTGGTGGAGGTGGTGTCCCTCGATTGTTTCAAGCGCGGGTTGGACAAGTATATGAGTGGGATTGGGTGGTTATAGAATAGGAGCTGCCTCGTATGGGTCAATAGGCCTTCTGCAGTTACCTTTGTTCTTATGTTCTTATGTTCTTATGTATTGTTATTATTATTTTAATAAACAGACGAAAGCCACCTCCACTTTTTATATGAAGAGCAAGTACGTAAGTACTTGCTCTTCATATAAAAACATATAAACATATAAAAACATATAAACATAAGTACATAAGTACATAAGTACATAACATGTATGTAAGCAGACGCAGCGGGAACGGCTTAACAAAGCAAGTCGAGAGTCGAGGGATCACCCCAACACCGGACGCCACCTCAAAGCCAGTTGTGTGCTGTGATAACGTAATTGGCTGCACTGTCAAATGAACGGCTCTCATAAGGTGGCAGGGAGAGAGCTGGACAGTGGGAAAGACTTATCTGGCCATCAGGGGCAGAGGATATCAGCTTCAGTCTGTGAAAAGAGCCGTTCACACGTTTTGTTGATTTAGATGATATGAATGAATCCACTTGACGGAATGATCAGCACTTATGCACACACACACACACACACACACACATCAGATTGGCGTGAAGTCACCAGTGAAGTCCCGCAGGGCTCTGTACTCGGTCCTATTTCTGATATACGTAACCGATCTCCCGGAGGGTATAGACTCATTCCTCTCAATGTTTGCTGACGATGTCAAAATTATGAGAAGGATTAAGATAGAGGAGGACTGCTTGAGGCTTCAAACTAAAGGAATGGTCAAACAAATGGTTGTTAGAGTTTAACCCAAGCAAATGTAACGTAATGAAGATTGGTGTAGGGAGCAGGAGGCCAGTTACAAGGTATCACTTGGGAGATGAAATTCTTCAAGAGTCAGAGAGAGAGTGAAAGACCTGGGGGTTGATATCACGCCAGACCTGTCCCCTGAAGCCCATATCAAGAGGATAACAGCAGCATATGCCAGGTTGGCTAACATAAGAACGGCATTTAGACACTTGTGCAAGGAATCATTCAGAACTTTGTATACCACCCAAGTCAGACCAATCCTGGAGTATACAGCCCCAGCATGAAGTCCATATCTAGTCAAGCATAAGACCAAACTGGAAAAGGTTTAAAGGTTTGCCACCAGACTAGTACCCGGGCTGAGAGGTATGAGCTACGAGGAGAGACTACGGGAATTAAACCTCACGTCGCTAGAAGACAGAAGAGTTAGGGGGGATAGAGTTTAGAGGTATAAAACAGCCATAGAGTTAGTTAGGAGCAAGGGAGGAATCCCGATCATATGTGGCATTCTTCCAAGAAAGGGAGTGGGAAATGAATGGATATCGAGGGCACTTGGTGTTAATTGCCGGCTGGAAAGATATTTACAAATCAAATGCAATATCTTTCATAGACAACTGGGAACACTTCTATGGAAGAAATGAAATGTATGCTCGTGATGGGGTGCATCTATCGAGAGCTGGGGTTGTTGCTGTTGCGAACTCGTTAGAAGTGGTTAGAGGTGTTTGTTTGGGTTTAAACTGTTAGTAGATAGAGGTATGGGAATTGATTTGGAGGAAGGAGGTAATAAAAGTATGTGTTTGTGGGAGAAAGGAATTGGCAAAACGACCAGGGAAAGAGAAGGTCCGCAAAATAACAATTCACTTAGGGTATATTACACTAACAGTAGAAGTCTAAGAAATAAAATTAACGAATTAAATGCTCTTGTCTGCACAGAAAAAATAGATATTATTGCACTTACCGAAACGTGGATGAATGTAGAAAATAGAGAACTATTAGCTGAATATCAAATATATGGATTTAAACTATTTCACACAGATAGATATATTAGACGAGGAGGTGGAGTAGCCATATATGTTAGGGACAATTTGAAATGTAGTCTCAAAGAGGGAATCAAAACAGAGCCACACACAGAAACTATTTGGATTGAATTAAACGAAAAAGCTAATAATATTATAATAGGAGTAATATATAGGCCACCAAATTTAGACAGAATGGAAGCAAAGCATCTATGGGATGAAATATCTAGAGCATCTAGATCTAACAGTATTTATGTCATGGGTGACTTTAATTTTAGCGGAATAAACTGGTTGAACAAAACAGGGAATAGTGAAGCAGAAGATTTTCTAGAATTAATTGACGATTGCTTTCTTACGCAACACATTAAGGAACCAACACGGGAAAATAATATTTTAGATTTAGTGTTAACTAACAGGGAAACGCAAATTAATGACATCGAAATAGGGAGTGAGCTAGGGAGCAGTGATCACAAAGAAATCAGATTTAGCATAGAATGGAATAGACCAGTAGGAGAAAATTCTGTTAAAGTGCCAGATTTTCGAAAAGCTGATTTTAATAGCCTAAGAAATTTTTTGGGTCAAATTGATTGGAAAGTCTTGGGTATGGGGTGGGGGCCGGTCTTGGAGCGAGACATGAACCCAGCGATAGGTGACTTAAATGGGGATTTCGATGTGGATTCAATATATAACTTATTTAAGAATATTCTAAACAAAGCACAGGAACGTAGTATACCATACAAATTGAATAGATCGAATACTAATGACCCAAAGTGGATAACAAAGAATTTGAAGAACCTTATAGGTAAAAAGAGAGCTTGGTACAAAAGGATTAAAAATGGGGAGGTCACTTTAGAACAGGAATTCGTACAACTGGTTAGAAATGTTAAAAAAGAGATAAGGAAAGCAAAAAGAAACTATGAAGTTCGCATAGCAGGGCAAGCAAAGACAAATCCTAAAGGGTTTTTTCAGTTATATCGTACTAAGACTAGGGAAAGGATAGGTCCATTAAAAACTGAGACAGGTCAAATAACAGATAGTGATGAAGAGATGAGTAGTATTTTTAATAAATATTTTGTATCTGTATTTACTAAAGAGGAACTTAACAATATGCCTTCAGCCGAACAAGTCTATGTGGGTGGGGACGAGGACAGGTTGACGAGTTTAACAGTTACCAGGGAGGATGTTCTTAAACAAATAGTAAAACTCAAACCAAACAAATCCCCAGGGCCGGATGAAGTGTTTGCCAGGGTGCTTAAAGAATGCAAAGAGGAGCTTTGTGACCCACTGTCAACCATATTTAATAAATCAATAGAGTCAGGCAGAGTGCCAGAGTTTTGGAAAGTTGCTAATGTGATACCAGTTTTTAAAAAAGGAGATAGATCACTTGCGTCTAACTATCGACCAATTAGCCTAACGTCTATTGTGGGAAAGATACTCGAATCTATAATAGCAAATAAAATTCGTCTTCATCTTGAAAAACATAAATTAATAATTGAGTCGCAACATGGTTTTATAAATGGCCGTTCATGTTTAACAAATTTGTTATCTTTTTATTCTAGCATTGTTGAGGCAGTTGATAGTGGTAAGGATTGCGATGTTGTATACCTTGACTTTAGCAAAGCTTTTGATACAGTGCCACATGAAAGACTGATTAAAAAGATAGAGTCTCATGGTATTGGGGGTGCTATATTAAGCTGGATTAGGGCATGGCTATACCAAAGGAAACAGAGAGTTAGTATAAATGGAATCAAGTCAGAGTGGGAAAATGTTGTAAGTGGAGTGCCTCAAGGCTCTGTCCTGGGACCTCTGTTGTTTATAATATATATAAATGATTTAGATTCAGGTTTGAGTAGCAACATTTGCAAATTTGCCGATGATACGAAAATCGGTAGGGAAATTAATTCGGAGGAGGACTCACTATCACTTCAAGTTGATCTAGATAGGGTTTTGAAATGGTCAAAGGATTGGCAGATGCAGTTTAATGCTGATAAATGTAAAGTTCTGAGGTTAGGTAATGATGATAGAGTTACAAGATACGAGCTAGATGGTGTTGTGATTGCGAAGTCGGATTGCGAAAGGGATCTGGGAGTTATGATTAGTAAGAATTTAAAACAAAAGGATCAATGCATAAATGTTCGTAATAAGGCAAATCGGACACTTGGATTTATTAATCGCAGCGTTAGTAACAAGACACCTGGTGTGGTTCTCAAGCTATATCTTGCTCTAGTTAGGCCCCATTTAGATTATGCAGTTCAGTTTTGGTCGCCATATTATAGAATGGATATAAATTCACTTGAACGTGTCCAGCGTAGGATGACTAAGTTAATTCCCCAAATTAGAAATCTTTCATATGAAGAAAGATTAACAAAGCTTAAGTTGCATTCACTGGAAAGGCGAAGAGTTAGGGGTGACATGATAGAGGTTTACAAGTGGATGAATGGACATAACCGGGGGGATATTAATAGGGTATTAAAAGTATCAACACAGGACAGAACACGAAACAATGGGTATAAATTGGATAAGTTTAGATTTAGGAAAGACTTGGGTAAATACTGGTTCAGTAACAGGGTTGTTGATTTGTGGAACCAATTGCCGCGTAACATTGTGGAGGTGGGGTCCCTCGATTGTTTCAAGCACGGGTTGGACAAGTATATGAGTGGGATTGGGTGGTTATAGAATAGGAGCTGCCTCGTATGGGCCAATAGGCCTTTCTGCAGTTACCTTTGTTCTTATGTTCTTATGATATGATCACCACGTACAAGATTCTCAGAGGAATTGACAGGGTAGATAAAGACGGGCTATTTAACACAAGGGGCACACGCACTAGGGGACACAGGTGGAAATTGAGTGCCTAAATGAGCCACAGAGACATTAGAAAGAAATTTTTTTAGTGTCAGACTGGTTGACAAATGGAATGCATTAGGCAGTGATGTGGTGGAGGCTGACTCCATACACAGTTTCAAGTGTAGATATGATAGAGCCCAATAGGCTCAGGAACCTGTATACCTGTTGATTGACAGGTGAGAGGCGGGACCAAAGAGCCAGAGCTCAACCCCCGCAAGCACAAATAGGTGAGTACAAATAGGTGAATACACACACACGCACCTACCTTACGACACTGGAAGACAGAAGAGTAAGGGAAAACATGATCACTACCTACAAAATCCTCAGGGGGAATCGACCGGGTAGACAAGGATAAACTATTCAACACTGGTGGTACGCGAACAAGGGGACACAGGTACCCACATGAGCCACAAGGACGTTAGAAAGAACCTTTTCAGTGTCAGAGTGGTGGTGGAGTGTAAGCTCAATGGTGGTGGAGTTATTTTCTGTGACTCTAAAAGTGCTCTGCAGTCCTTAAATAACCCATCACAATGTATGTCGGAAGTAGCTTGTAATATTAAATGGAATGTAATTTTTGCCTATGATAATAAGTCTTGTATAAAATTTGTGTGGATCCCATCCCATGTTGGAGTTGGAAAACATGATCGATTGGCCAATGAGGCTTGCCGGTAAGAAAACATTAATTATGACTTTGGACTTTCTAATGCAATTATTAGAAAAATACAAATTAAAGAAATTAATTCAGATTTAGAAGAACTAAGAAATGCCCAGAGACCTGAAAGCTACAGTATTCAGAGTTATGACAAGTTTTGTAATAATAGGTATTTGTATGGTCAGCACAGTAACCGGACCAGGCAATGTGATGTAGTCATTGCGCGAATTCGCCTTGGCAATAGACACATCTGGCAGGTTAGTGAGGCTGAGCCACTACCAGAATACTCAGATTGTAAACACTGTGATAAACCTTTAATGCATTCACTAGAACACTATATTGATAAATGTGAAACCGTAAAGGACTTTAGACCTCCTGGCCTCTTGTACCACCAACTGTGTAACTATTTTATTGACTCAGGTGTTCTGGACGACATCCTAACAATTTATCCAAAATTTGCTTCTCCATTTTAAAGAACGAAGAACAATTTTTATTACTTCTAAGCTGCATCACTTATGAACCCATCCCTGCCCTTGTGTGGCAGCGCACAATAGAAAGTTGTTTTCACATATCCATAAATTAAAACATTGATTGTAACCATATATATGTACTTCCGCCTACATTTTAAACCTATTGTCTTATGTATGACCCTCTGTCCTGCGTGACAGTGAATACCAGCATTATCCTCAATTTAATAAGACTTAATCGAAATCCTCAGATTAGGCAAAATTGTAATAAATTTTGTCAATAAAGATGTTAATAATAATAATAACCCTCCGCCCAGACCCAACGCCCTCGGCCCAGACCCCATTTCATCCGCCCAGACTGTGTGCACACTAATAGTGAGTCCAGATGAGATTCTCTCTGTTTACCATCCTTTTGTAAGCTTGAGCGCTCAGTGCTTTTGTCTCCCTGGTTATTGCTTCAGTGTTCTTGTCTCCCTGGTTATTGCTTCAGTGTTCTTGTCTTCCTGGTTAATGCTTCAGTGTTCTTGT
Organism: Procambarus clarkii; assembly: GCF_040958095.1. Lineage (NCBI taxonomy): Eukaryota > Metazoa > Arthropoda > Malacostraca > Decapoda > Cambaridae > Procambarus > Procambarus clarkii. The sequence goes on from NC_091163.1 coordinate 26,827,633, forward strand.
CTCCCTGGTTATTGCTTCAGTGTTCTTGTCTCCCTGGTTATGGCTTCAGTGTTCTTGTCTTCCTGGTTATTGCTTCAGTGTTCTTGTCTCCCTGGTTATTGCTTCAGTGTTCTTGTCTTCCTAGTTATTGCTTCAGTGATCTTGTCTCCCTGGTTATTGCTTCAGTGTTCTTGTCTCCCTGGTTATTGCTTCAGTGTTCTTGTCTCCCTGGTTATTGCTTCAGTGTTCTTGTCTTCCTGGTTATTGCTTCAGTGTTCTTGTCTCCCTGGTTATTGCTTTAGTGTTCTTTTAACCAAGGTCGCCTCGAAGTCCAAGGTCAACCCAGCCTAGAGAACATAAAAAACATCATCACCAAAAGCTCTTACATCTCAACAAAGCCTACCTGCACCAGAAAATAGCTGAGGGTTCGCCATCTGCAACATGGTATCTTCAGGCAACCAAATTAGAAAGGTTAAATATCCCCAAAGGAATCCACAGGGAAATAGGAGTTAAGCTATATAGACTACGTCTAGGTTACAGATGCAACTGGGAGATTGGTGAACCCCGACAGAGAGAGTGCATCTTCTGCCAAACTGTCACAGAAAAGCCATTACTTCACTATCTTCTGGAATGTGAAGCAACCAATGACCTTAGAAGAGCTTTAAGAGTTCCTGAATCATGCAGTGGCCACCCAGAAGCCATCAACACAGCCACTCTCCTGGTCAACAAAGGTGTGCAGCAGCTGGACACCCTCATAAAGACTGTGAAGCAGTATCCTCCCCCGCGATAACAGCTTGATGGTTAAATGCAACCTCAGAATACTGAGAAAAAAAATTGTACCACTTACGGGCTATTCATGCCCGTGCCACCACTTGGGTGGCTTAATCTTTATCAATCAATCAGAAGTCCAAGGTCGCCCTAGGTACCAACATCTCACTGGGAACCAAGGTCGGTCTTGGGACCAAGGTCGTCTTGGAGACCATGGTCAGTGTGGGGTCTAAGGTCTCCCCTGGGGGGCCACGGACGGCCTGGAGGAAAAATGTCGTCCTGGAAATCATGGCCAGTGGGGGTCTAAGGTCTCCCCTGGGGGGGCCACGGACGGCCTGGAGGAAAAAGGTCGTCCTGGAGATCATGGCCAGTGTGGGGGTCTAAGGTCTCCCCTGGGGGGCCACGGACGGCCTGGAGCAAAAAGGTCACCCTGGAGACCAAGGTCGACCTGAGGGCTAAGGTCGGGCTGGTGGGCAAGGACGACGTGGGGAGAAGAACCCAAGAACACACTCCAGATGGAACCAGTCTTTCGACTGACGATGCCTTCCCTTCCTTCTCATAGGTGTAGGTTCCCGACACACAGATTAAGCCTCTCCTTCCTGCGAAAGAAGCTATCCAAAACAGATCGAGATTTTTCCCCCAAAAAAAGTCCAGCCTCATCACAGATGAAACTTGCCACCAAAGTTACCCTGCCTTCCATACAGTTGCAGCCTCTCCCTTTCAAAGACAGCCTTTCCCCTTCTCCCTCCATAGACGCTGCCCCCTTCTCCCCCCACAGATGCTGCCCCTTCTCCCTCTACAGACGTAGCCCCTTCTCCCTTCACAGACATAAGAACATTAGAACAAAGGCAACTGCAGAAGGCCTACTGGCCCATACGAGGCAGCTCCTATTTATAACCACCCAATCCCACTCATATACGTGTCCAACCCGCGCTTGAAACAATCGAGGGACCCCACCTCCAGCACGTTATGCGGTAAATGGTTCCACAAATCAACAACCCTGTTACTGAAATAGTATTTACCCAAGTCTTTCCTAAATCTAAACTTATCCAATTTATACCCATTGTTTCGTGTTCTGTCTTGTGTTGATACTTTTAATACTATTAATATCCCCTTTGTTATGTCCATTCACCCACTTGTAAACCTCTATCATGTCACCCCTAACTCTTCGCCTTTCCAGTGAATGCAACTTAAGCTTTGTTAATCTTTCTTCATATGAAAGATTTCTAATTTGGGTAATTAACTTAGTCATCCCTCGCTGGACACGTTCAAGTGAATTTATATCCATTCTATAATATGGCGACCAAAACTGAACAGCATAATCAAAATGGGGCCTAACTAGAGCAAGATATAGCTTGAGAACCACACCAGGTGTCTTGTTACTAACGCTGCGATTAATAAATGCAAGTGTCCGATTTGCCTTATTACGAACATTTATACATTGATCCTTTTGTTTTAAATTCTTACTAATCATAACTCCCAGATCCCTTTCGCAGTCTGATTTCGCAATCTCAACACCATCTAGCTCGTATCTTGTAACTCTATCATCATTACTTAACCTCAGAACTTTACATTTTTCAGCGTTAAACTGCATCTGCCAATCCTTTGACCATTTCAAAACCCTATCTAGATCAACTTGAAGTGATAGTGAGTCCTCCTCCGAATTAACTTCCCTACCGATTTTCGTATCATCGGCAAATTTGCAAATGTTGCTACTCAAACCTGAATCTAAATCATTTATATATATTATAAACAACAGAGGTTCCAGGACAGAGCCTTGAGGCACTCCACTTACAACATTTTCCCACTCTGACTTGATTCCATTTATACTAACTCTCTGTTTCCTTTGGTATAGCCATGCCCTAATCCAGCTTAATATAGCACCCCCAATACCATGAGACTCTATCTTTTTAATCAGTCTTTCATGTGGCACTGTATCAAAAGCTTTGCTAAAGTCAAGGTACACAACATCACAATCCTTACCACTATCAACTGCCTCAACTATGCTAGAATAAAAAGGTAGCAAATTTGTTAAATATGAACGGCCATTATAAAAGCATGTTGCGACTCAATTATTAATTTATGTTTTTCAAGATGAAGACGAATTTTATTTGCTATTATAGATTCGAGTAACTTTCTCACAATAGACGTTAGGCTAATTGATCGATAGTTAGACGCAAGTGATCTATCTCCTTTCTTAAAAACTGGTATCACATTAGCAACTTTCCAAAACTCTGGCACTCTGCCTGACTCTATTGATTTATTAAATATGGTTGACAGTGGGTCACAAAGCTCCTCTTTGCATTCTTTAAGCACCCTGGCAAACACTTCATCCGGCCCTGGGGATTTGTTTGGTTTGAGTTTTACTATTTGTTTAAGATCATCCTCCCTGGTAACTGCTAAACTCGTCAACCTGTCCTCGTCCCCACCCACATAGACTTGTTCGGCTGAAGGCATATTGGTAAGTTCCTCTTTAGTAAATACAGATACAAAATATTTATTAAAAATACTACTTATCTCTTCATCACTATCTGTTATTTGACCTGTCTCAGTTTTTAATGGACCTATCCTTTCCCTAGTCTTAGTACGATATAACTGAAAAAACCCTTTAGGATTTGTCTTTGCTTGCCCTGCTATGCGAACTTCATAGTTTCTTTTTGCTTTACTTATCTTTTTTTTAACATTTCTAACAAGTTGTACGAATTCCTGTTCTAAAGTGACCTCCCCATTTTTTATCCTTTTGTACCAAGCTCTCTTTTTACCTATAAGGTTCTTCAAATTCTTTGTTATCAACTTTGGGTCATTAGTATTCGATCTATTCAATTTGTATGGTATACTACGTTCCTGTGCTTTGTTTAGAATATTCTTAAATAAGTTATATATTGAATCCACATCGAAATCCCCATTTAAGTCACCTATCGCTGGGTTCATGTCTCGCTCCAAGACCGGCCCACACCCCATACCCAAGACTTTCCAATCAATTTGACCCAAAAAATTTCTTAGGCTAATAAAATCAGCTTTTCGAAAATCTGGCACTTTAACAGAATTTTCTCCTACAGGTTTATTTCATTCTATGCTAAATCTGATTTCTTTGTGATCACTGTTCCCTAGCTCACTCCCTATTTCGATGTCATTAATTTGTGTTTCCCTGTTAGTTAACACTAAATCTAAAATATTATTTTCCCGTGTTGGTTCCTTAATGTGTTGCGTAAGAAAGCAATCGTCAATTAATTCTAGAAAATCTTCTGCTTCACTATTCCCTGTTTTGTTCAACCAGTTTATTCCGCTAAAATTAAAGTCACCCATGACATAAATACTGTTAGATCTAGATGCTCTAGATATTTCATCCCATAGGTGCTTTGCTTCCATTCTGTCTAAATATGGTGGCCTATATATAACTCCTATTATAATATTATTAGCTTTTTCGTTTAATTCTATCCAAATAGTTTCTGTGTGTGGCTCAGTTTTGATTCCCTCTTTGAGACTACATTACAAATTGTCCCTAACATATATGGCTACTCCACCTCCTCGTCTAATATATCTATCTGTGTGAAATAACTTAAATCCATTTATTTGATATTCAGCTAATAGTTCTCTATTTTCTACATTCATCCACGTTTCGGTAAGTGCAATAATATCTATCATTTTGTGCAGACAAGAGCATAAAGTCACCAGGTCATAGTGAAGGACCTGGTGACTTTAGTGAAGGACCTGGTGACTCTAGTGGGAGCCCTGAGGACAGAGTTGGACTCTCTGCGGGAGGAGGTGCGTCAGCTTAAAAAACTACGAGAAGTAACGAAGGAGGAGACCAGCAGTAAAGGGACCTCGTCTTGGAGAGTTGCGAAAGACAGGGGCCTTAAGAAGACTTTGATAAAGCCGCCTTCAAACGCCATAGCAACTTCAAATTCATTTGACGTTTTGGAGGACGAGTGCTGTGGAGAGACTGTGGATCGCGTAAAAGGGAAAGCAACGAAGAGAAAGGAAGCGCAGGCCCCTCAGAAAGTAAAGGAAGTACCTAAGCAAACATTAGTTGTGGGAGATTCCCAGATAAGGTATTTGGATAGAACGTTTTGTGCTAGAGATAGGGGGAACAGGTTAAGGGTTTGCTATCCCGGAGCTGGCATTGGTGATATTATAAACAACATGAATGATATTATGGCTGGTAATGGGAACAATCCCATTATTTGCATTAGCGTGGGAGGAAATGATGTTGGTCGAGTCAGGAGTGAGGAACTGATTCAGAGGTATAAAACAGCCATAGAGTTAGTTAGGAGCAAGGGAGGAATCCCGATCATATGTGGCATTCTTCCAAGAAAGGGAGTGGGAAATGAATGGATATCGAGGGCACTTGGTGTCAATTGCCGGCTGGAAAGATATTGCAAATCAAATGCAATATCTTTCATAGACAACTGGGAACACTTCTATGGAAGAAACGAAATGTATGCTCGTGATGGGGTGCATCTATCGAGAGCTGGGGTTGTTGCTGTTGCGAACTCGCTAGAAGAAGTGGTTAGAGGTGTTTGTTTGGGTTTAAACTGTTAGTAGATAGAGGTATGGGAATTGATTTGGAGGAAGGAGGTAATAAAAGTATGTGTTTGTGGGAGAAAGGAATTGGCAAAACGATCAGGGAAAGAGAAGGTCCGCAAAATAACAATTCACTTAGGATATATTACACTAACAGTAGAAGTCTAAGAAATAAAATTAACGAATTAAATGCTCTTGTCTGCACAGAAAAAATAGATATTATTGCACTTACCGAAACGTGGATGAATGTAGAAAATAGAGAACTATTAGCTGAATATCAAATATATGGATTTAAACTATTTCACACAGATAGATATATTAGACGAGGAGGTGGAGTAGCCATATATGTTAGGGACAATTTGAAATGTAGTCTCAAAGAGGGAATCAAAACAGAGCCACACACAGAAACTATTTGGATTGAATTAAACGAAAAAGCTAATAATATTATAATAGGAGTAATATATAGGCCACCAAATTTAGACAGAATGGAAGCAAAGCATCTATGGGATGAAATATCTAGAGCATCTAGATCTAACAGTATTTATGTCATGGGTGACTTTAATTTTAGCGGAATAAACTGGTTGAACAAAACAGGGAATATTGAAGCAGAAGATTTTCTAGAATTAATTGACGATTGCTTTCTTACGCAACACATTAAGGAACCAACACGGGAAAATAATATTTTAGATTTAGTGTTAACTAACAGGGAAACGCAAATTAATGACATCGAAATAGGGAGTGAGCTAGGGAGCAGTGATCACAAAGAAATCAGATTTAGCATAGAATGGAATAGACCAGTAGGAGAAAATTCTGTTAAAGTGCCAGATTTTCGAAAAGCTGATTTTAATAGCCTAAGAAATTTTTTGGGTCAAATTGATTGGAAAGGCTTGGGTATGGGGTGTGGGCCGGTCTTGGAGCGAGACATGAACCCAGCGATAGGTGACTTAAATGGGGATTTCGATGTGGATTCAATATATAACTTATTTAAGAATATTCTAAACAAAGCACAGGAACGTAGTATACCATACAAATTGAATAGATCGTATACTAATGACCCAAAGTGGATAACAAAGAATTTGAAGAACCTTATAGGTAAAAAGAGAGCTTGGTACAAAAGGATTAAAAATGGGGAGGTCACTTTAGAACAGGAATTCGTACAACTGGTTAGAAATGTTAAAAAAGAGATAAGGAAAGCAAAAAGAAACTATGAAGTTCGCATAGCAGGGCAAGCAAAGACAAATCCTAAAGGGTTTTTTCAGTTATATCGTACTAAGACTAGGGAAAGGATAGGTCCATTAAAAACTGAGACAGGTCAAATAACAGATAGTGATGAAGAGATGAGTAGTATTTTTAATAAATATTTTGTATCTGTATTTACTAAAGAGGAACTTAACAATATGCCTTCAGCCGAACAAGTCTATGTGGGTGGGGACGAGGACAGGTTGACGAGTTTAGCAGTTACCAGGGAGGATGTTCTTAAACAAATAGTAAAACTCAAACCAAACAAATCCCCAGGGCCGGATGAAGTGTTTGCTAGGGTGCTTAAAGAATGCAAAGAGGAGCTTTGTGACCCACTGTCAACCATATTTAATAAATCAATAGAGTCAGGCAGAGTGCCAGAGTTTTGGAAAGTTGCTAATGTGATACCAGTTTTTAAGAAAGGAGATAGATCACTTGCGTCTAACTATCGACCAATTAGCCTAACGTCTATTGTGGGAAAGTTACTCGAATCTATAATAGCAAATAAAATTCGTCTTCATCTTGAAAAACATAAATTAATAATTGAGTCGCAACATGGTTTTATAAATGGCCGTTCATGTTTAACAAATTTGTTATCTTTTTATTCTAGCATTGTTGAGGCAGTTGATAGTGGTAAGGATTGCGATGTTGTATACCTTGACTTTAGCAAAGCTTTTGATACAGTGCCACATGAAAGACTGATTAAAAAAATAGAGTCTCATGGTATTGGGGGTGCTATATTAAGCTGGATTAGGGCATGGCTATACCAAAGGAAACAGAGAGTTAGTATAAATGGAATCAAGTCAGAGTGGGAAAATGTTGTAAGTGGAGTGCCTCAAGGCTCTGTCCTGGGATCTCTGTTGTTTATAATATATATAAATGATTTAGATTCAGGTTTGAGTAGCAACATTTGCAAATTTGCCGATGATACGAAAATCGGTAGGGAAATTAATTCGGAGGAGGACTCACTATCACTTCAAGTTGATCTAGATAGGGTTTTGAAATGGTCAAAGGATTGGCAGATGCAGTTTAATGCTGATAAATGTAAAGTTCTGAGGTTAGGTAATGATGATAGAGTTACAAGATACGAGCTAGATGGTGTTGTGATTGCGAAGTCGGATTGCGAAAGGGATCTGGGAGTTATGATTAGTAAGAATTTAAAACAAAAGGATCAATGCATAAATGTTCGTAATAAGGCAAATCGGACACTTGGATTTATTAATCGCAGCGTTAGTAACAAGACACCTGGTGTGGTTCTCAAGCTATATCTTGCTCTAGTTAGGCCCCATTTAGATTATGCAGTTCAGTTTTGGTCGCCATATTATAGAATGGATATAAATTCACTTGAACGTGTCCAGCGTAGGATGACTAAGTTAATTCCCCAAATTAGAAATCTTTCATATGAAGAAAGATTAACAAAGCTTAAGTTGCATTCACTGGAAAGGCGAAGAGTTAGGGGTGACATGATAGAGGTTTACAAGTGGATGAATGGACATAACCGGGGGGATATTAATAGGGTATTAAAAGTATCAACACAGGACAGAACACGAAACAATGGATATAAATTGGATAAGTTTAGATTTAGGAAAGACTTGGGTAAATACTGGTTCAGTAACAGGGTTGTTGATTTGTGGAACCAATTGCCGCGTAACATTGTGGAGGTGGGGTCCCTCGATTGTTTCTAGCACGGGTTGGACAAGTATATGAGTGGGATTGGGTGGTTATAGAATAGGAGCTGCCTCGTATGGGCCAATTGGCCTTCTGCAGTTACCTTTGTTCTTATGTTATGTCCATTCACCCACTTGTAAACCTCTATCTATGTCACCCCTAACTCTTCGCCTTTCCAGTGAATGCAACTTAAGCTTTGTTAATCTTTCTTCATATGAAAGATTTCTTATTTGGGGAATTAACTTAATCATCCTACGCTGGACACGTTCAAGTGAATTTATATCCATTCTATAATATGGCGACCAAAACTGAACTGCATAATCTAAATGGGGCCTAACTAGAGCAAGATATAGCTTGAGAACCATACCAGGTTACTAACGCTGCGATTAATAAATCCAAGTGTCCGATTTGCCTTATTACGAACATTTATGCATTGATCCTTTTGTTTTAAATTCGTACTAATCATAACTCCCAGATCCCTTTCGCAATCCGACTTCGCAATCACAACACCATCTAGCTCGTATCTTGTAACTCTATCATCATTACCTAACCTCAGAACTTTACATTTATCAGCATTAAACTGCATCTGCCAATCCTTTGACCATTTCAAAACCCTATCTAGATCAACTTGAAGTGATAGTGAGTCCTCCTCCGAATTAATTTCCCTACCGATTTTCGTATCATCGGCAAATTTGCAAATGTTGCTACTCAAACCTGAATCTAAATCATTTATATATATTATAAACAACAGAGGTCCCAGGACAGAGCCTTGAGGCACTCCACTTACAACATTTTCCCACTCTGACTTGATTCCATTTATACTAACTCTCTGTTTCCTTTGGTATAGCCATGCCCTAATCCAGCTTAATATAGCACCCCCAATACCATGAGACTCTATTTTTTTAATCAGTCTTTCATGTGGCACTGTATCAAAAGCTTTGCTAAAGTCAAGGTATACAACATCGCAATCCTTACCACTATCAACTGCCTCAGCAATGCTAGAATAAAAAGATAACAAATTTGTTAAACATGAACGGCCATTTATAAAACCATGTTGCGACTCAATTATTAATTTATGTTTTTCAAGATGAAGACGAATTTTATTTGCTATTATAGATTCGAGTAACTTTCCCACAATAGACGTTAGGCTAATTGGTCGATAGTTAGACGCAAGTGATCTATCCCCTTTCTTAAAAACTGGTATCACATTAGCAACTTTCCAAAACTCTGGCACTCTGCCTGACTCTATTGATTTATTAAATATGGTTGACAGTGGGTCACAAAGCTCCTCTTTGCATTCTTTAAGCACCCTAGCAAACACTTCATCCGGCCCTGGGGATTTGTTTGGTTTGAGTTTTACTATTTGTTTAAGAACATCCTCCCTGGTAACTGCTAAACTCGTCAACCTGTCCTCGTCCCCACCCACATAGACTTGTTCGGCTGAAGGCATATTGTTAAGTTCTTCTTTAGTAAATACAGATACAAAATATTTATTAAAATTACTACTCATCTCTTCATCACTATCTGTTATTTGACCTGTCTCAGTTTTTAATGGACCTATCCTTTCCCTAGTCTTAGTACGATATAACTGAAAAAACCCTTTAGGATTTGTCTTTGCTTGCCCTGCTATGCGAACTTCATAGTTTCTTTTTGCTTTCCTTATCTCTTTTTTAACATTTCTAACCAGTTGTACGAATTCCTGTTCTAAAGTGACCTCCCCATTTTTAATCCTTTTGTACCAAGCTCTCTTTTTACCTATAAGGTTCTTCAAATTCTTTGTTATCCACTTTGGGTCATTAGTATACGATCTATTCAATTTGTATGGTATACTACGTTCCTGTGCTTTGTTTAGAATATTCTTAAATAAGTTATATATTGAATCCACATCGAAATCCCCATTTAAGTCACCTATCGCTGGGTTCATGTCTCGCTCCAAGACCGGCCCACACCCCATACCCAATAACTTCAATTATCCTGTTAATTATAGGAATTAACTTCATCATCCTACGCTGGACACGTTCAAGTGAATTTATATCCATTCTATAATATGGCGACCAAAACTGAACTGCATAATCTAAATGGGGCCTAACTAGAGCAAGATATAGCTTGAGAACCATACCAGGTTACTAACGCTGCGATTAATAAATCCAAGTGTCCGATTTGCCTTATTACGAACATTTATGCACTGATCCTTTTGTTTTAAATTCGTACTAATCATAACTCCCAGATCCCTTTCGCAATCCGACTTCGCAATCTCAACACCATCTAGCTCGTATCTTGTAACTCTATCATTATCACCTAACCTCAGAACTTTACATTTATGAGCATTAAACTGCATCTGCCAATCCTTTGACCATTTCAAAACCCTATCTAGATCAACTTGAAGTGATTCCTCCTCCGAATTAATTTCCCTACCGATTTTCCTATTATCGGCAAATTTGCAAATGGTGCTACTCAAACCGGAATCTAAATCATTTATATATATTATAAACAACAGAGATCCCAGGACAGAGCCTTGAGGCACTCCACTTACAACATTTTCCAACTCTGACTTGATTCCATTTATACTAACTCTCTGTTTCCTTTGGTATAGCCATGCCCTAATCCAGCTTAAGATAGCACCCCCAATACCATGAGATCTTTTTAATCAGTCTTTCATGTGGCACTGTATCAAAAGCTTTGCTAAAGTCAAGTACACAACATCACAATCCTTACCACTATCAACTGCCTCAACTATGCTAGAATAAAAAGATAACAAATTTGTTAAATATGAACGGCCATTTATAAAACCATGTTGCGACTCAATTATTAATTTATGTTTTTCAAGATGAAGATGAATTTTATTTGCTATTATAGATTCGAGTAACTTTCCCACAATAGACGTTAGGTTAATTGGTCGATAGTTAGACGCAAGTGATCTATCTCCTTTCTTAAAAACTGGTATCACATTAGCAACTTTCCAAAATTCTGGCACTCTGCCTGACTCTATTGATTTATTAAATATGGTGGACAGTGGGTCACAAAGCTCCTCTTTGCATTCTTTAAGCACCCTGGCAAACACTTCATCCGGACCTGGGGATTTGTTTGGTTTAAGAACATAAGAACATAAGAACAAAGGACACTGCAGAAGGCCTGTTGGCCTGTTGGCTATTTATAACCACCCAATCCCAATCATATACATGTCCAACCCATGCTTGAAACAATCGAGGGACCCCACCTCTACAATGTTACGCGGTAATTGGTTCCACAAATCAACAACCCTGTTACTGAACCAGTATTTACCCAAGTCTTTCCTAAATCTAAACTTATCCAATTTATACCCATTTTTCGTGTTCTGTCTTGTGTTGATACTTTTAATACCCTATTAATATCCCCTTTGTTATGCCCATTCACCCACTTGTAAACCTCTATCATGTCACCCCTAACTCTTCGCCTTTCCAGTGAATGCAACTTAAGCTTTGTTAATCTTTCTTCATATGAAAGATTTCTAATTTGGGGAATTAACTTAGTCATCCTACGCTGGACACTTTCAAGTGAATTTATATCCATTCTATAATATGGCGACCAAAACTGAACTGCATAATCTAAATGGGGCCTAACTAGAGCAAGATATAGCTTGAGAACCACATCAGGTGTCTTGTTACTAAAGCTGCGAATAATAAATCCAAGTGTCCGATTTGCCTTATTTCTAACATTTATGCATTGATCCTTTTGTTTTAAATTCTTACTAATCATAACTCCCAGATCTTTTTCGCAATTCAACTTCGCAATCTCAACACCATCTAGCTCGTATCTTGTAACCCTATCATCATTACCTAACCTCAGAACTTTACATTTATCAGCATTAAACTGCATCTGCCAATCCTTCGACCATTTCAAAACCCTATCTAGATCAACTTGAAGTGATAGTGAGCCCTCCTCAGAATTAATTTCCCTACCGATTTTCGTATCATCGGCAAATTTGCAAATGTTGCTACTCAAACTTGAATCTAAATCATTTATATATATTATAAACAACAGAGGTCCCAGGACAGAGCCCTGAGGCACCCCACTTACAACATTTTCCCACTCTGACTTGACTCCATTTATACTCTCTGTTTCCTTTGGTATAGCCATGCCCTAATCCAGCTTAATATAGCACCCCCAATACCATGAGACTCTAACTTTTTAATCAGTCTTTCATGTGGCACTGTATCAAAAACTTTGCTAAAGTCAAGGTACACAACATCGCAATCCTTACCACTATCAACTGCCTCAACAATGCTAGAATAAAAAGATAACAAATTTGTTAAACATGAACGGCCATTTATAAAACCATGTTGCGACTCAATTATTAATTTATGTTTTTCAAGATGAAGACGAATTTTATTTGCTATTATAGATTCGAGTAACTTTCCCACAATAGACGTTAGGCTAATTGGTCGATAGTTAGACGCAAGTGATCTATCTCCTTTCTTAAAAACTGGTATCACATTAGCAACTTTCCAAAACTTTGGCACTCTGCCTGACTCTATTGATTTATTAAATATGGTTGACAGTGGGTCACAAAGCTCCTCTTTGCATTCTTTAAGCACCCTGGCAAACTTTTCATCCGGCCCTGGGGATTTGTTTGGTTTGAGTTTTACTATTTGTTTAAGATCATCCTCCCTGGTAACTGCTAAACTCGTCAACCTGTCCTCGTCCCCACCCACATAGACTTGTTCGGCTGAAGGCATATTGTTAAGTTCCTCTTTAGTAAATACAGATACAAAATATTTATTAAAAATACTACTCATCTCTTCATCACTATCTGTTATTTGACCTGTCTCAGTTTTTAATGGACCTATCCTTTCCCTAGTCTTAGTACGATATAACTGAAAAAACCCTTTATGATTTGTCTTTGCTTGCCCTGCTATGAGAACTTCATAATTTCTTTTTGCTTTCCTTATCTCTTTTTTTAACATTTCTAACCAGTTGTACGAATTCCTGTTCTAAAGTGACCTCCCCATTCTTAATCCTTTTGTACCAAGCTCTCTTTTTACATATAAGGTTCTTCAAATTCTTTGTTATCCACTTTGGGTCATTAGTATTCGATCTATTCAATTTGTATGGTATACTACGTTCCTGTGCTTTGTTAAGAATATTCTTAAATAAGTTATATATTGAATCCACATCGCAATCCCCATTCACCTATCGCTGGGTCACCTATCGCTGGGTTCATGTCTCGCTCCAAGACCGGCCCACACCCCATACCCAAGACTTTCCAATCAATTTGACCCAAAAAATTCTTAGGCTATTAAAATCAGCTTTTCGAAAATCTGGCACTTTAGCAGAATTTTCTCCTACAGGTCTATTCCATTCTATACTAAATCTGATTTCTTTGTGATCACTGTTCCCTAGCTCACTCCCTATTTTGATGTCATTAATTTGTGTTTCCCTGTTAGTTAACACTAAATCTAAAATATTTTTTTCCCGTGTTGGTTCCTTAATGTGTTGCGTAAGAAAGCAATCGTCAATTAATTCTAGAAAATCTTCTGCTTCACTATTCCCTGTTTTGTTCAACCAGTTTTTTCCGCTAAAATTAAAGTCACCCATGACATAAATACTGTTAGATCTAGATGCTCTAGATATTTCATCCCATAGGTGCTTTGCTTCCATTCTGTCTAAATTTGGTGGCCTATATATAACTCCTATTATAATATTATTAGCTTTTTCGTTTAATTCTATCCAAATAGTTTCTGTGTGTGGCTCAGTTTTGATTCCCTCTTTGAGACTACATTACAAATTGTCCCTAACATATATGGCTACTCCACCTCCTCGTCTAATATATCTATCTGTGTGAAATAACTTAAATCCATTTATTTGATATTCAGCTAATAGTTCTCTATTTTCTACATTCATCCACGTTTCGGTAAGTGCAATAATATCTATTTTTTTGTGCAGACAAGAGCATTTAATTCGTTAATTTTTTTCTTAGACTTCTACTGTTAGTGTAATATACCCTAAGTGAATTGTTATTTTGAGGCCCTTCTCTTTCCCTGATCATTTTGCCAATTCCTTTCTCCCACAAACACATACTTTTATTACCTCCTTCCTCCAAATCAATTCCCATACCTCTATCTACTAACAGTTTAAACCCAAACAAACACCTCTAACCACTACTTCCAACGAGTTCGCAACAGCAACAACCCCAGCCCTCGATAGATGCACCCCATCACTAGCATACATTTCATTTCTTCCATAGAAGTGTTCCTAGTTGTCTATGAAAGATATTGCATTTGATTTGCAATATCTTTCCAGCCGGCAATTGACACCAAGTGCCCTCGATATCCATTCATTTCCCACTCCCTTTCTTGGAAGAATGCCACATATGATCGGGATTCCTCCCTTGCTCCTAACTAATTCTATGGCAGCCCCTTCTCCCCTCACAGAGGCAGCCTCCCCTCTTGCAATACGTGCAGAGCCGGAACATAAGAACAAAGGCAACTGCAGAGGGCCAATTGGCCCATACGAGGCAGCTCCTATTTATAACCACCCAATCCCACTTATATACTTGTCCAACCCCGCGCTTGAAACAATTGAGGGACCCCACCTCCAGTACGTTACGCGGTAATTGGTTCCACAAATCAACAACCCTGTTACTTTACCAGTATTTACCCAAGTCTTTCCTAAATCTAAACTTATCCAATTTATACCCATTGTTTCGTGTTCTGTCTTGTGTTGATACTTTTAATACCCTATTAATATCTCCTTTGTTATGTCCATTCACCCACTTGTAAACCTCTATCTATGTCACCCCTAACTCTTCGCCTGTCTAGTGAATGCAACTTAAGCTTTGTTAATCTTTCTTCATATGAAAGATTTCTAATTTGGGGAATTAACTTCATCATCCTACGCTGGACACGTTCAAGTGAATTTATATCCATTCTATAATATGGCGACCAAAACTGAACTGCATAATCTAAATGGGGCCTAACTAGAGCAAGATATAGCTTGAGAACCATACCAGGTTACTAACGCTGCGATTAATAAATCCAAGTGTCCGATTTGCCTTATTACGAACATTTATGCATTGATCCTTTTGTTTTAAATTCGTACTAATCATAACTCCCAGATCCCTTTCGCAATCCGACTTCGCAATCTCAACACCATCTAGCTGGTATCTTGTAACTCTATCATTATCACCTAACCTCAGAACTTTACATTTATGAGCATTAAACTGCATCTGCCAATCCTTTGACCATTTCAAAACCCTATCTAGATCAACTTGAAGTGATTCCTCCTCCGAATTAATTTCCCTACCGATTTTCCTATTATCGGCAAATTTGCAAATGGTGCTACTCAAACCTGAATCTAAATCATTTATATATATTATAAACAACAGAGATCCCAGGACAGAGCCTTGAGGCACTCCACTTACAACATTTTCCAACTCTGACTTGATTCCATTTATACTAACTCTCTGTTTCCTTTGGTATAGCCATGCCCTAATCCAGCTTAAGATAGCACCCCCAATACCATGAGATCTTTTTAATCAGTCTTTCATGTGGCACTGTATCAAAAGCTTTGCTAAAGTCAAGTACACAACATCACAATCCTTACCACTATCAACTGCCTCAACTATGCTAGAATAAAAAGATAACAAATTTGTTAAATATGAACGGCCATTTATAAAACCATGTTGCGACTCAATTATTAATTTATGTTTTTCAAGATGAAGATGAATTTTATTTGCTATTATAGATTCGAGTAACTTTCCCACAATAGACGTTAGGTTAATTGGTCGATAGTTAGACGCAAGTGATCTATCTCCTTTCTTAAAAACTGGTATCACATTAGCAACTTTCCAAAATTCTGGCACTCTGCCTGACTCTATTGATTTATTAAATATGGTGGACAGTGGGTCACAAAGCTCCTCTTTGCATTCTTTAAGCACCCTGGCAAACACTTCATCCGGACCTGGGGATATGTTTGGTTTAAGAACATAAGAACATAAGAACAAAGGCAACTGCAGAAGGCCTGTTGGCCTGTTGGCTATTTATAACCACCCAATCCCAATCATATACATGTCCAACCCATGCTTGAAACAATCGAGGGACCCCACCTCTACAATGTTACGCGGTAATTGGTTCCACAAATCAACAACCCTGTTACTGAACCAGTATTTACCCAAGTCTTTCCTAAATCTAAACTTATCCAATTTATACCCATTTTTCGTGATCTGTCTTGTGTTGATACTTTTAATACCCTATTAATATCCCCTTTGTTATGCCCATTCACCCACTTGTAAACCTCTATCATGTCACCCCTAACTCTTCGCCTTTCCAGTGAATGCAACTTAAGCTTTGTTAATCTTTCTTCATATGAAAGATTTCTAATTTGGGGAATTAACTTAGTCATCCTACGCTGGACACTTTCAAGTGAATTTATATCCATTCTATAATATGGCGACCAAAACTGAACTGCATAATCTAAATGGGGCCTAACTAGAGCAAGATATAGCTTGAGAACCACATCAGGTGTCTTGTTACTAAAGCTGCGAATAATAAATCCAAGTGTCCGATTTGCCTTATTACTAACATTTATGCATTGATCCTTTTGTTTTAAATTCTTACTAATCATAACTCCCAGATCTTTTTCGCAATTCAACTTCGCAATCTCAACACCATCTAGCTCGTATCTTGTAACCCTATCATCATTACCTAACCTCAGAACTTTACATTTATCAGCATTAAACTGCATCTGCCAATCCTTCGACCATTTCAAAACCCTATCTAGATCAACTTGAAGTGATAGTGAGCCCTCCTCAGAATTAATTTCCCTACCGATTTTCGTATCATCGGCAAATTTGCAAATGTTGCTACTCAAACTTGAATCTAAATCATTTATATATATTATAAACAACAGAGGTCCCAGGACAGAGCCCTGAGGCACCCCACTTACAACATTTTCCCACTCTGACTTGACTCCATTTATACTCTCTGTTTCCTTTGGTATAGCCATGCCCTAATCCAGCTTAATATAGCACCCCCAATACCATGAGACTCTAACTTTTTAATCAGTCTTTCATGTGGCACTGTATCAAAAACTTTGCTAAAGTCAAGGTACACAACATCGCAATCCTTACCACTATCAACTGCCTCAACAATGCTAGAATAAAAAGATAACAAATTTGTTAAACATGAACGGCCATTTATAAAACCATGTTGCGACTCAATTATTAATTTATGTTTTTCAAGATGAAGACGAATTTTATTTGCTATTATAGATTCGAGTAACTTTCCCACAATAGACGTTAGGCTAATTGGTCGATAGTTAGACGCAAGTGATCTATCTCCTTTCTTAAAAACTGGTATCACATTAGCAACTTTCCAAAACTTTGGCACTCTGCCTGACTCTATTGATTTATTAAATATGGTTGACAGTGGGTCACAAAGCTCCTCTTTGCATTCTTTAAGCACCCTGGCAAACTTTTCATCCGGCCCTGGGGATTTGTTTGGTTTGAGTTTTACTATTTGTTTAAGATCATCCTCCCTGGTAACTGCTAAACTCGTCAACCTGTCCTCGTCCCCACCCACATAGACTTGTTCGGCTGAAGGCATATTGTTAAGTTCCTCTTTAGTAAATACAGATACAAAATATTTATTAAAAATACTACTCATCTCTTCATCACTATCTGTTATTTGACCTGTCTCAGTTTTTAATGGACCTATCCTTTCCCTAGTCTTAGTACGATATAACTGAAAAAACCCTTTAGGATTTGTCTTTGCTTGCCCTGCTATGAGAACTTCATAATTTCTTTTTGCTTTCCTTATCTCTTTTTTTAACATTTCTAACCAGTTGTACGAATTCCTGTTCTAAAGTGACCTCCCCATTCTTAATCCTTTTGTACCAAGCTCTCTTTTTACCTATAAGGTTCTTCAAATTCTTTGTTATCCACTTTGGGTCATTAGTATTCGATCTATTCAATTTGTATGGTATACTACGTTCCTGTGCTTTGTTTAGAATATTCTTAAATAAGTTATATATTGAATCCACATCGCAATCCCCATTTATGTCACCTATCGCTGGGTTCATGTCTCGCTCCAAGACCGGCCCACACCCCATACCCAAGACTTTCCAATCAATTTGACCCAAAAAATTCTTAGGCTATTAAAATCAGCTTTTCGAAAATCTGGCACTTTAGCAGAATTTTCTCCTACAGGTCTATTCCATTCTATACTAAATCTGATTTCTTTGTGATCACTGTTCCCTAGCTCACTCCCTATTTTGATGTCATTAATTTGTGTTTCCCTGTTAGTTAACACTAAATCTAAAATATTTTTTTCCCGTGTTGGTTCCTTAATGTGTTGCGTAAGAAAGCAATCGTCAATTAATTCTAGAAAATCTTCTGCTTCACTATTCCCTGTTTTGTTCAACCAGTTTTTTCCGCTAAAATTAAAGTCACCCATGACATAAATACTGTTAGATCTAGATGCTCTAGATATTTCAACCCATAGGTGCTTTGCTTCCATTCTGTCTAAATTTGGTGGCCTATATATAACTCCTATTATAATATTATTAGCTTTTTCGTTTAATTCTATCCAAATAGTTTCTGTGTGTGGCTCAGTTTTGATTCCCTCTTTGAGACTACATTTCAAATTGTCCCTAACATATATGGCAACTCCACCTCCTCGTCTAATATATCTATCTGTGTGAAATAGTTTAAATACATTTATTTGATATTCAGCTAATAGTTCTCTATTTTCTACATTCATCCACGTTTCGGTAAGTGCAATAATATCTATTTTTTCTGTGCAGACAAGAGCATTTAATTAATTAATTCTATTTCTTAAACTTCTACTGTTAGTGTAATATACCCTAAGTGAATTGTTATTTTGAGGCCCTTCTCTCTCCCTGATCATTTTGCCAATTCCTTTCTCCCACAAACACATACTTTTATTACCTCCTTCCTCCAAATCAATTCCCATACCTCTATCTACTAACAGTTTAAACCCAAACAAACACCTCTAACCTCTTCTTCCAACGAGTTCGCAACAGCAACAACCCCAGCTCTCGATAGATGAACCCCATCACGAGCATACATTTCATTTCTTCCATAGAAGTGTTCCCAGTTGTCTATGAAAGATATTGCATTTGATTTGCAATATCTTTCCAGCCGGCAATTGACACCAAGTGCCCTCGATATTCATTCATTTCCCACTCCCTTTCTTGGAAGAATGCCACATATGATCGGGATTCCTCCCTTGCTCCTAACTAATTCTATGGCTGTTTTATACCTCTGAATCAGTTCCTCACTCCTAACTCGACCAACATCATTTCCTCCCACGCTGATGCAAATAATGGGATTGTTCCCATTTCCAGCCATAATATCATTCATGTTGTTTATAATATCACCAATGCTCCGGGATAGCAAACCCTTAACCTGTTCCCCCTATCTCTAGCACAAAACGTTCTATCCAAATACCTTATCTGGGAATCTCCCACAACTAAGGTTTGCTTAGGTACTTCCTTTACTCTCTATGGGGCCTGCGCTTCCTTGCTCTTCGTTGCTTTCCCTTTTGCGCGATCCGCAATCTCACCACAGCACTCGCCCTCCAAAACGTCAAATGAATTATAAGTTGCTATGGCGTTTGAAGGCGGCTTTATCAAAGT
Source organism: Procambarus clarkii (assembly GCF_040958095.1). NCBI lineage: Eukaryota > Metazoa > Arthropoda > Malacostraca > Decapoda > Cambaridae > Procambarus > Procambarus clarkii. Next base: position 26,847,445 of record NC_091163.1, read on the forward strand.
CTTCTTAAGGCCCCTGTCTTTCACAACTCTCCAAGACGAGGTCCCTTTACTACTGGTCTCCTCCTTCGTTACTTCTCGTTGTTCTTTCAGCTGACGCACCTCCTTCCGCAGAGTCCAACTCTGTCCTCAGGGCTCCCACTAGAGTCACCAGGTCCTTCACTACAACTTCCATATTGCTATGATAATATAACAACACTCCAAATAATATAACAACACTCGGGAGTGAGAGTGAGAAGAGTGGGAGTGAGAAGAAAAGTGCTCAAGGAAGAGGCGTTTCAGAACTAGGAGGAGTAAAAGCTTTAGTGATGTGGGTCAGAGAAGTACAAAATTTGGGAAGGGGAACCGTCCACGGGGGCTAGGAGGGAACAATACGAGAAACATTAGCAATACGAACCGAAAGAGAATCTTGTAAGAGACAAACGGACAGAAAGAGGAACATGAACTACAGGAGGGGTAAAAGTCAAAGCACGATAGAGGTGAGAGTGAGGATGCTGTAAGGATCGCGCAAGACAGCGAAGACTGTAGCGATCACGGCGATCCTGGAGAGACAGAAAGCCAGTGTCAGCGTACAAGCTGAGGGTAGGAGTTGAACGAAAAGCACCAGAGCTGAGGCGCAACCCAGTATGGTGCAAATGATCAAGACGGCGACAAATATAGGTAGTGCTGCAAAGAATTGACCACAACGATAGTCACCATGGAGCTTCAACTCTCACCAAGCACCTATAGGTGTGCAAACTCCTCAATGCTGAACCACCCAGGCAAAACTTCCATTTTATCTGTATCCACTACTAAGTATACACAGCATATAATATAGTGAGAATAAAAATCGATTTTTTTTTTAATTTTTAATGGTCCAAAATATAAAACAATGAGAATGAGAGGTCACAATGACCAAGGATAAAGCGATGTATGTAATTATAACATCCAGAACCACAATTTTCTGGATATATCTGCCCACTTAAGTAAAATGATTAAATGACAATCATTAAAAGAATATTATAGTTCCATTTAATATAATCCTAAATCTGTAACTAGTTTTCCAATTTAGGAAAAACTATGAGCAGATGATCATGTCCATTGTGAGAACTAAGCATTAAAATTGTCTATTCTAGCAATTTCATGGCTAACAAAACTCACCACATTCAAAGTAAATAATTATTTGCAATGTGAATGGCCCTTTATGCTATTGGGTTCATTCATAGCCATATTAAAGGTAATTGCAAAACTTAAAGGGAAACAGAAATATAAGGTGATTTTTTTTGTGAGGGTTTACATTAATATTTCAAAGGGTAGGAAATTAAAACCAAAGTTCCATATACAGTACTGTAATAACAAGAATTACCATTCATTTAACATAACATAATAAAGGCCTTTCTCTCGGCCTTATCCATCTTTGATTCCCATTTCCTTACAGTAGGTAATTATAAAAAAAAAAATGTAAAATGTGTACAAAATATATAGTTCAATACCTTTATGGAGAAATCATTTACCTTCAATGTTATTATACGTAAACCAAAGAGTGTCCTATGTACTTACTACATACAGAAATCGATTCACAAAAATAACTAATGTAATATAAAATCTTTAGGTTGCAAGTTCTAGCGCTTTGATTTCTTTTTCTGCTTTCTCCTTTGTTCCTCTTCATCTTCTTCATAGCTTGGAGAGTACAAAGGTGATGTTGGACTATAACCTGGAGTAGTTGGGCTGTATGTGGGGCTAGTAGGGCTATACTTGGGGCTACTTGGACTATAGGTTGGAGAAGTTGGGGAATATTTTGGACTTGAAGGACTATACTGAGGACTAGAGCGACTGTATGTAGGAGATGTTGGAGAGTACTTGGGTGATGTGGGCGAGTATTTGGGCGATGTGGGCGAATATTTAGGGGAGGACGGTGAATATGAAGGAGAAGTGGGTGAATAAGTTGGGCTTGTAGGTGAATATTTTGGTGAGCTGGGAGAATACGAGGGTGAGCCAGGTGAGTAAGTGGGACTTGTTGGGGAATAGTTGGGGCTGGTGGGAGAGTACTTGGGGGACGATGGGGAATAGGACGGGGAAGCTGGTGAATACTGAGGGGAGCTGGGTGAATAAGATGGACTGGTTGGGGAGTAGGACGGACTTGTTGGAGAATATCCAGGAGAAGATGGAGAGTAGTTAGGGGCATAGCTCGGAGATGTTGGCGAGTAGGAGGGTGATGTTGGCGAGTAGGATGGTGATGTGGGCGAATAGGATGGACTGGTAGGAGAGTAAGAGGGAGAAGTGGGACTGTAGCTGGGGGATGTTGGAGAATAAGAATGACTTGCAGGGGAATATGATGGAGATGTGGGAGAGTAAGATGGTGATGTGGGAGAATATGATGGTGATGTGGGAGAATATGATGGTGAAGTTGGGGAATAGGATGGTGATGTTGGAGAGTATGATGGAGAGGTGGGACTATAAGATGGTGATGTGGGAGAATATGATGGACTTGTTGGAGAGTACTGCGGTGAGGTTGGGGAGTATTGTGGGCTTGTTGGACTGTAGGTGGGAGAAGTTGGAGAATATCCTGGTGAAGCTGGAGTCATGCTTGGAGGTGTAGGCTGATATGCTGGTGATGAGGGAGAGTATGAGGGTGAGAGCGCATTGGCTGGACTTGGAATGTATGGACTCGTGCAGCCTGGAGACACTGGACTGCGAGGTTGTGGAGACCAAGCTGGAGAATATCCTGGTGAGAGGCCTGTTGTCTCACTAGCTGCAGCTGGAGAGAAAGATGGCCCACCTGGTGTCATACCACTACCTACACCAGGGGTCCATGCACCATAGGGTGACATTGATGGTGTTGCTCCTGAAGCCCAAGGGGTTTGGGCAGGCGTCATCCCTGAAGATGGTGATGATGCTATAAAGATTCCTCCACCCATCATCATGCCTTGTCCTGGCATGGGGATTTCCATACCCAACTTACACTTAGCATCATCTAATACTAAGTCAAATGAACCAGAACCAATCTTGGGAAGCTGTCCTAACATAATGTTTTCAGAAACACCTCGGATAGGGTCTACTTCAGCACAAGATGCAGCTTCCATCAGCACATCCACAGACTCTTCAAATGAACATTTCATTAGTGCACCAGTATCTTGTCTATTAATTCCATGACGTGTGATAGCCATCAAGTGACCCTTGCTCGTCATAACATCACAAAGCAAGGCAAGATGACGGTAGTTCACATAAAGACCATAGAACATGAGCACAGCATTCATTTCCTTTTCAATACATTTTCGCACAGCTTCAATTCCAAGGACTTCGAATACTTCCAAGATGTCATTAGAGGAGGTTCGAACAGGATCTACATCTCTTTCAGAGAGTACTTTCATGAGAGCAGTTCCATCAGTCTCTAGCAGCCACTCAGCTATAGCCTTAAACTCGCCCTGGTCATTTACAATGATGCGCTTCTTTTCATCAGTCTGGGGTAAATGCATGTACACTTTGGTGATGGCTTCAATACCCTGCAGAGTCAGGTCATTCAGCATATTTGCCTCTATGCACCGCAGGAAAGTATCATCTTCCATCTTGTCCACCTGCAAGAGAAAGCTGGTAAGCAAGCATGACATCCCTTATACTAGTCACTAGCCCCACAAACTATATAACAAGCCAACAAGAATTCTTTTAAAAAATCTAATCAAGCACAATCTTTAAATCTAATCAAGCACAACCCAGTACTTTTCTCATCCTCATATCGGACAGACAAGAACACAAGCTATAGCACTGTATCATCCTTTGCAGATGACACTAGGATCTTCATGAGATTAGGCAACATAGAGGACACGGCAAACCTCCAATCAAATGTAGATCAGGTTTTTTCTATGAAAATAATATGGTGTTTAACGAAGATAAGTTCCAGCTCATGCGCTATAAAAACGGAAACCACGTACAAAACTCAGGCAAATCATAACATAGAACGAAAAGGCAATGTAAAGGATCTGGGTGTACTCATGTCGGAAGACCTTACCTTTAAAGAACACAAAAAAGTAGCCGTCACAACTGCAAGAAAAATGACCGGTTGGATAACAAGAACTTTTCACACTAGAGATGCTATACCGATGATGATACTTTTCAAAACGCTTGTGCTCTCTAGAGTGGAGTACTGCTGCACAATGACAGCCCCTCTCAAAGCTGGAGAAATTGCTGACCTGGAGAGCGTGCAGAGATCCTTTACTGCTAGAATCCACTCAATAAAACATCTAAACTATTGGGACCGACTAAAGAGCCTAAATCTGTACTCCCTTGAGCGCAGGCGGGAGAGATACATAATAATTTACACGTGGAAAATATTAGAGAGGCATGGCAGGACATGGCAGGATGGCAGAATACCTCGGTTGAAAAGCAGAGGTGCAACAGGTACTCAAGAGAGAACTATCAACATCAGAGGCCCGAGACTGTTCAACACGCTTCTGCTACACACAAGGGGGGGCGACCGGGGAGCCGGTCGGCCGAGCGGACAGCACACTGGACTTGTGATCCTGTAGTCCTGGGTTCGATCCCAGGCGCCGGCGAGAACAATGGGCAGAGTTTCTTTCACTCTATGCTCCTGTTACCTAGCAGTAAAATAGGTACCTGGGAGTTAGTCAGTTGTCACGGGCTGCTTCCTGGGGATGGAGGCCTGGTCGAGGACCGGGCCGCGGGACACTAAAGCCCCGAAATCATCTCAAGATAACCTCAAGAAGGAGCATAACTGGCAAACCCCTCACAGTGTTCAAGAGAGAACTGGATAAGCACCTCCAAATGATACCTGATCAACCAGGCTGTGACTCATACGTCAGGCTGCGAGCAGCCGCATCCAACAGCCTTGTTGATCAGCCCAGCAACCAGGAGGCCTGGTCGACAACCGGGCCATGGGGACGCTAAGCCCCGGAAGCACCTCAAGGTAAGTAACCCCTCAATCATAAATTAAGCAGTGTGATATCTGGAAAATATCTACGCTGCACAGCCTACTGCAAAAGCAGTAAAAGTAAGTAATTATCAAAAGAAGGCACCAAGCCAGGGAAGCTATGTAGCACTGTCAAAAGTGCAAGATATTCAAAAGGCGCAAAATATCACTAAGGATGCCAATAACAGAACAAAAGCGCATAAGGCGAACAACATCAAAGGCATCCGATTCACCAAGGATACTATCGAGGGACAGTCGGGAAGCAAGACGCACCCACATCCTGGAAGTCAGGACATTCAACAAGGATATGCACTGCCATAAGAGGGACAATGCAATTCGGACAATAAGGAACAGGGTGGCGCTCCAAGTGCCCGTGAGTTTAATGGGTACGGCCAATACCTAACCTTGTCAGGGTTGTTTCCGACCGCCGGTTCTGGTGGTAGGAGGAAGGCCACGGGGACACACCACCCTGCTTGTTACCAGTGACAAGACCAGCGATCCTGCCAACTAGCATGAATAAAAGGGTAGAAGTCGGTTGTTAAATGAGCGGTAGCATCCGCACGCTCATTTAAGGAAATACCAATATGGCTGGGAACCCAGCAAATCTCAACTATCTTAAATCTGCTGGAGATAATTGGCAACACGAACCGAGAGTGAACCTTGCAAGTGAGACAACCGTACAGAAAGGGGAAGGTGATGAAAGGGAAGAGGGCCCACAGGAGGGGGTAATGGTCAAAGTACGACATAAGAGAGAGTGAGGGTATTGAGACCGTGCAAAGTAGTGAAGACAGTAGCGATTACAGCGATCTTGTAGACAGGATGCCGGTCTCAACAATCAGGCTCTGGATAGGGGTCAAACGAAAGGCACCAGAGCTAAGATGGAGCAAATTATGGTGAAGAGCATCAAGACGAAGGGTGGAGGTGTATTGTCTTCTCCTACCACCCCCATTCTTTTGTCTGTACACATATATTTACTTTATTTGTACTTTGTTACAAAAAAGGAGTTACATAAGGGCAGACAAGTGAACAGGACAGCCATAATCGAGTTTAGACAGCACGAGAGAGGAATGTAAAGAGGAGCGTGCACCTATCAGCTCCCCCAGAAAGTATGGGACAAGAGTGCTTGAGTGCTTACCAAAAGTAGAGCATCTGACAAAGAAAATATAACATGCACTTTTATTATGAAAATGGATGAATTTTAGACCATCAGATCAATAATAAAAATAGAACTGACTGGACTAGAAGCAACATACTAAATAAAAGGATTTAAACATTTAATGTGCTAGATATCTCTAATGTCCAGAATATTCATGTAAATTTTGCCTAATGAATTTTATAAATATTGAAAACATTAAAGGACAGAGTAAAGTGAAATAACCTGTTCCTCTGCATCATCAGCCAATTTGTCGTCACCAACAATAATACGGATCCGGAGTACAAGCTTCTCTGCATTATCGTCATTAAAGATGCAATTAAGATCATCACCAAAGCCAGAGTTGATCTTTTGAGAAATTTGTTCCATAGTCAGCTTCTTATCTGCATGAAATTAATTTCTTTATTACATAGTGTTACAACTCTACAAATAATTAATGTTAATATACTTTGTCAATACAGAAGACTTAAAACATTATTTGAACATTTATCAATCAATTCTGCAGTGCATAAGATCCAAGCAATATACAGCATCCCACATTTTAATTTCTACATTAATCAACATTACTAACCTGTCATTTTTTTACGATCAAGCTCAATGCGAAGAAGCCATGGGGAGATTCTAGAGACATCGAAGTCAGGCATTTCATAATAAACATTGACAAACTCCTGATCCTCAGTAATACAAGTGTTCTGGGGATCTGGGTCATAGTAGATGGCAGTGTTGGATGTTACCTGCAAAATGTCAAAAAGTTTGCTTACAGTTCCCTTAATAAGGACTGGTTCCAACTGCACTTAAAACTCTCTTCTTTAACTTTTTTTTTGTTATAGCAGGTTGGTAATTTCCATATTTTAACTCCACACAATCCAGCTTGCTACTTTATGAATAACAATATGGCTAATGCACATAATGGGTTACATTTTTGTACAGTACGATGCTACCTCCCACAATTTCTACAACCCACAAATGTTCTCTCTATGGCTGGAAATTTTGCTTAAAAATTGCAGTTAGGTATTTAATTCAGGAAAGAAGAAAATTTTGAAAAAAATAAAATAAAATTTGGCGATTATTTTTCCCCATATATCCTTGATGGACGAGTTAATTTGATTTCTAAGACTTTACAGGAATATATTCATCACTATCCAATATTGAAAAGAAATATTTATAATACAAGAGATAAAGAAACAGACAAATAAAACCCCAAAAGCACCGTCAGTTTCACCATCAGTTCTTACCTTGCGTAAAGTTGTGTGTTCCAGACGACACAACACATTCTTGGCTTTCTCAGCATCCCTAGCTGAATCTCCAACCAAAAACACTGTAAGGGAGGGAGCCTTGGGTTTCTTACTGATGTTGATAATTTCCTTCAGCCTTGGCACACCCAATGTTACATTCTTGGATGATACACCAGCAAAGTGGAAAGTGTTCAGCGTCATCTGAGTAGCAGGTTCTCCAAGTGACTGGGCTGCTAAAGCCCCAACCATTTCTCCAGGAGCAGCCTAAGCAATAATAAATCATTAAAGAACTGGAGCTCACTCTTCAAACTAAAACACTGTATAATTGTGTGTACCAAATTTAGTAAAAAAGATCAAAAAGTAGTAAAGCCACAAATGGCAAAACTATCCTTTGCTAACCCTAATCGGATGTCAACCAAATTGTTACATTGGTGACAATTCTTAAATAAATATGTAAAATAATATTGTGTATACAGTTTTAATAGGTGCTAATACTCACAATTGCCTGATGGAATCTGGTCTCAATTTCACCAACAAGCCAGTTGAAAGATTCACTGGTTAATTTGTATTCTTCAGCTACTTTCTTAGTACACAAAGTTGACCTAACTAAGCACTGGAAACAGAACGTGGCATTTTCATTAGCCTGTAAACTGATGCGATCCTCTCCTGTTACAATGGTGCATTTATTCAACATGTCTCGCACACCCTCTACCACTCTAACAGGTGATAAATCTGTTGATGTTCTTTTATTAATGTGGAAAATCTTCTGCACATTCCAGATCATGCGTTCCAAGTTACATGGTAGCACCACCTGTGGAGATATAATTATTTTATATGCAATAGTATTTTGTAATTTTTTGCAGTAAAAATTTCAAATTCTGACCAAACACATCTTAGAATGTAATATATTTAATGTACTTGTGCTTTAAGACACACACTAAGAACACTGACCATAAATAAAACTACTAAACTACCAACCATATTTTTGGTTCATATATAGGAAGTACACTTAGTAAAACACACTTAGCAAAAATGGGAAATGCAAACTCACTTTGGTATCACCTTTAGGGAATACATCTCGCAGTCCCAACCGATCTTCTTGAAGTTTCTGCCATTCTTCTTCAAGGATACTGATAGCCTCGGGCGATCCAATCAATTCTCGAACAACGTCTTCGTTAAACAGCCTACGAAGGTATCTCTCATTGGTAACATCAAATCTATACTTGTCTTCAAATAGACGGTTTGATAGTTTAACAGTTGGCATTTTCTGGAACTCTACATACTCTCCAGCCAATCCATCTTCACCATACCTAAGCTGAATCACTTGACTAACACTGTTTCTCACTGTACCATCATAGTTTACCATTACACTCTCCATAGCTTTTATCAAACGTCGCTGGATATATCCTGTTTCTGCAGTTTTCACAGCTGTATCAATGAGACCCTCACGACCACCCATAGCATGGAAATAAAATTCAGAGGGAGTTAGGCCGGCAAGGTAGGAATTTTCCACAAATCCTCTAGATTCCGGACCATAGTCATCCTTGATGAAGTGAGGAAGTGTTCTCTTACGGAAGCCAAATGGAATTCTCTTCCCTTCAACATTCTGTTGCCCTACACAAGCAATAACTTGTGAAATGTTAATATTGGAACCTTTAGAACCAGATACCACCATAGCCTTTAAATTATTATATTCTGTCAATGACTTCTTGGCAGATAAACCAGTTTTATCTCGAGCATCATTCAGGATACGATTCACTTGATTTTCGAAGGTCTGCCTGAGTGTGTTACCAGGAGTAGGTTCAAGTTCATCATTGTGAGCTTTGTGGATCACTTCTATCACATCCTCCTTAGCTTTGCGAATGGTGTCTTGGATGACTCGGTAGGTAGCAGGATCAGAGATAGTATCTCCAATTCCAATACTCATACCTTCTAGAAGTAGCCAATTATTAACAACAGTCTGGATGTTGCCATAAAATCTGCCAGCAATTTCGTGTCCCAATTCCATCCAGGCAACGTGCAACATGGATCCAGACGAAGCACCAAGTGTTCTCTTGCACAAAATGCCCATGATCAACTCTCCATGCTCCACCAAGACCTGGAATTTGTTATTAAATATTACAAAAATACAAGTTACTTATATCTAGGTGGTGTCAGTATGATTGAATTATACAATATACTGACACTGAATGACATACATCTCTCCAGGTACTGAAGTAGATAATAATGATACACAAAATAATCAAAATCTAAAAATTACTATACCCCTATGCACAAAGTCAATGGTTCTTTTTGAGATGCCACTCCAGCCAATCAAAACAGTTTTCACCAGGAGAGGTAGGAATATTAATGCACACAATCTTAACAGGAACTTAAAAACACACATATCTCCTGCACTAAACACAATTAGAACAACAAATGAACTTCACAGGTGATATACAGGCTTCATATCAGTAGTGAAGATCTAAATGGATAGGTCTAAAATGATTCAACATTGGTTGGCATTTACATTATTCCAGGCTTCATATTAGTAGTGAAGATCTAAATGGATAGGTCTAAAATGATTCAACATTGGTTGGCATTTACATTATTCCAACCCATCCTCCTGTTTAGATAGTACCTATTGAGACGATCGTCAATAGTCCGAATTCGTACGTACCTTTTAGATAGTAGTATACTGACTAGTAAGGAATTATTTTAAAATATATAAAGCTAAAACAAACTTAAATATCCCTCGGCCTAGAATAGCACACATATGTACTATATTTGGCCTCGGGAGGTTAGGTTAGTTTAGGTTGTCAAAGCAACAAGTAAAAAATTTTCCAGTCTGTCCAACTCAATAGTTCAGATTTCTACTTTCTAATTTCATTGTATGTCGGTATATATACTATGGTCCTCATCGTCAAATATAAACAAGTACTCATCATACTAAGTACGTACTACCAAAACAGGAGGATGGGCAGCATTACGTAAAGGAAATTACACGAGCAGCAGAGTCAGTAGGGAACCAAATTTAGAGGATTTCTAATATGAGGAAAAAATGCTCTAAAAGTGATACTTTACACAAGCCACTCAAGCTAATAGATGATCTTACACCAAATAAGGAATTAAGGTGCCAATATTAAGTACACATGTAAACATTTATGAATGAAGTTTAAATATTTCTGATCCGAGTCCAGGTGCAAAGTCCGAGTCCGAGTCCTATTAGACAAAGCAAACGTTACTGAACTTTCTGATCAAAGTAATTATTTTCATACCTTTGTATCACCAGGGGAGATCCATTTGTAAGGGCCATCATCTTCATCATCAGGGTGGGTAGAATGGGTCTTGACTAGGTTAAGATTACCAGGAATGATGAGTGAGAACAACTGTTTCCCTGTCCATAATGGCTTGGGCTTGAGGATGGCTGGCTGGGGCATGCGTCCATCCCAGTTTGGCAAAAACATCAGCAAGTTCATCATCTCGCACTAAAGAAAAAACAATTATGGTATACCATTAAAGAAGTAGAGAATGTATGTAAAAAGTTAAATAGCCCACCTATGAATATTAAATAATATCAGACATGCAGGGAATCCTCATTGAATGAGCTTTCTATACTGTAATATGGTAAACTAAGTGACCACTCGAAGGCAAAATGAAGGGACAGCCAAAATGAAAAGTTGAAAGACAAAATGAAGTTGAAAACAGCCAAAAATCTTAGGTGTTTCCACAAACTTGCTCAAACTCTGATTTTTTTTATATTCTACATGTCAAACTCACCAACTTTTGCTAAAGGATCAACATCGTAACAGGAATACAAACAAAAAAATTAAACCAAAAATAATTTTAAATCAATAGTAAATTGCAAATTTAATATTTTTAAAGATAATTTAAAAATGTTAAAAGTTTACAAAATTTATCTTGGTCTAAGAACGACATATGATCATTTTTTTTAAGTTTGGGCCACTTGGGGCCATTGAAGTGTGTGGCTGGTCGCCTGCCAGGGCAGTGAAAAGTATTAAATCACTAACAATGTACACACTACCTTTTCCAAGAATACGTCTCGCTTGGTCATTTTCCGGACAGCAGTCAGGGTGTCCTGTACAATACCCATCACAGGCTTGTTGGCCTGTGGGGTAATGATCATTCGGGGGGTCACGTGCAAGTTCTCAATTTCAGCTCTAGTCTCCATACTCTGGGGCACATGTAAGTTCATTTCATCTCCATCAAAATCAGCATTGTATGGTGATGTTACTGACAAGTTGATTCGGAAGGTTGACCAAGGCAATACCTGTAACACACGTAAAATAAAATAACATGGAATATTTCTTAAAATAATACAAATCTAAATTCTGCAACAATAAAAAGATAGTTTAAATTATGTTGTCAATATTCTTAGTGTAACTGCAGGTCTCTTGCTACTTTAGAGTCTGGTACTAACTCATTTTTCACCTATAAATCTTGACCATAGTAAGACTACAAATAGGAAGCTGCATGTGAATAATGCAACATTTAAGCTGATGACTAATTTGTTCTACATCTGTAAAAGGCTAACCATTATTGAAGTACTGTAAAAGCCTTAATCTCATTTCAGATACTTTAAAAGTTATTTTTCATTATATAGCACAAGTCAGGGCAAATTCAGCCTCCTTCCCATACACATGCCCACAAAATACTTTTATCAAGACATTCTAGACAAGGCACATACATCCATCTTGTTTTCATATTAAATGTAGCAATTAAGTTAAACATTTCCAATACAGATTTATCTTTACAATATTCATTTATATTAGAAAATGTTAAATCTGATCTACAAATATAATAATTAATCTTAAATAATATGAATTAATGAAATACTCTAGTTCTTAAGAGTAGTTGAAGAGCAGAGGTGAGAGAGAACTCTCATCAGAGGCATGAGACTGTTCAACACGCTCCCACTACACATAAGGGACATAACTGGCCGACCACTCAGTGTTCAAGAGAGAACTGGATAAGCACCTCCAAAGGATACCTGATCAAACAGCGTCAAACAGCCTGGTTGACCAGTCCAGCAACAAGGAGGCCTGGTCAACAAGACCGGTTTACTGGGACGCTAAACCCCGGAAATACCCCAACGGTAACTTACCTTAACTCTGTGTCCCATCATAGACATTTTATGCAAAGTGGGCTGACGATTGAAAATGACTAAGTCACCATCTGTGATATGCCTCTCAACTTTGTAGCCACACTGAAGGTGGAGATCAGATGGCTTTGGGTGATAGCGTAAATCAATACGAGCCCCGTTGTCACGTACAATGTACTTTGCTCCAGGATACTGGTTGTTACCACGCTTCACAAGCTCCATCATTCTGATGAAAATTTTAATACATTTATTGTAAAGGGAAGCAAAATAGGAAAAAATGTTAAAAATGCCTGCCTTAGGGTTTCCCTAAGGCATACACAAAAAAGATTGTTTTAATTATGTTACGAATATGCCATGCTTATTAAGAAAAGCAAGTACTGTATATTGATAAAGTAAAGTTCAAGTAAAAAAAAAAAAAAAAAAAAAAAATATAGAAATAAAAAAATATATAAAAATATATTATATAAAATATAATATAAAGAACTGCTATTTCACATTCTCAAAAAAAAAAAAACTTACTTTGTCATGTTGAATGGTGTTACAATTTCTGGATATGTAAGATTCTGGGCAATGGATCTAGGTACTCCAACTTGGTCAATACGTAGATTGGGATCTGCAGTGATAACAGTTCTGGCAGAAAAATCTACACGTTTTCCCATGAGGTTACCACGAATCCTCCCTTCCTTGCCCTTAAGGCGAGCTTTGATAGCTTTTAGTGGTCTTCCAGATTTCTGTAAGGCTCTAGGCATTCCAGGCATATCATTATCTGTTAAAGTAGCCACATGAAACTGAAGCATCTTCAAATTTTCCACTATGATGTGAGCAGCTGCTCCAGCTTGTTCATTGCGCACAAGTTCATTGTTGGCCTTTATAATATCGGCCAATTTGTGAGTCAAGTCATCTTGATTACGAGCTGAACCATGCATGACTACAGCTGGCCGTACTGGCAAAGGTGGCACAGGTAATACTGTCATGATCATCCAGTCAGGTCGGGCATATTTGGGATCCATTCCTAGTAAGTAGCATTCCTCATCTAATGAAAGAATGGCACAAGTTAACAATATGAGCTACTAAGTGATTTAAATACTATTTAAATATTTTTTCATTTTTTTTAAATAAATAACTATACATAGGTAAAAACATAAGTTTTATATAATTATACAATTATAAATCTAAATACTGTCCATAAATACAGCATATACAGTATAGCTCAAATTATAAATATAACGTTTTTATTTCAACAAAATGCACACTAACACTGAAGTTTATATGAATACCACATTAAATAGCATATCAACACCTGCAGCACTTTCTGTACAGTGCCGAGATAAACACACAGGCTTTACTAGTAAGGATTTTTTTTTAATTCTGTGACAATGGTAGTTTTGTCTTACTGTATTTGGTTACTGTTATAATGCAACACACACACACACACCTTGCTAATATTTATGTATAGTTTAGGAATTAGAAAATAATGTCATTGAAGCAACTGTTTCTGCAAATTTTGTTTCAACTAAATATCTAGAGCAGACCAAAAACATTGGTCTATGATATGTGATGTGAAACCAACATTTTAGTCATTCATGCCAAAAACATTAAAAAACAACACACCATTAACTAGGAGCAGAAATATTTTAAGGAAAATAAAATCTGTTAAGGGCCATTAGAAATTACCAAGCAATGAAAAAACATGGCAACAACTCGGCTACTGATAGCAATATGGTGCATGCTCACCCAAGAGAGAGATGAAATTTTCAGACACTAGGAAAACTGCCAATTATCTAGGGCAAAACCTAAGGGTGGAATTCAATTACCACATAGTTACACATATCCCAACTTACAACTAAATAACCACTGCACTCTATAATATATAGTATCAAATTAATACTTTATGATACTTGGTGGCATAAGTACATAATATTTCAATTGCTAATTCCTGCACAAAATACTGTAGCAAAAAATAATTTGAGGAAATATTCCAGTACAGTAATGTACACAGGAATATTTTCAGTACATTACTGTACTGAAAATATTCCAGTAATGGACACAGGTAGCAGGGAACTATCAACAATTAAATCTGGTCAATACTGTGTACTTTACAAGATCGTAAATGCAAAATATCCATTTCCATCAGTTTATATTAATGTCATGACGAGCGAACACCTACCATAAGTGCCGAGTTTCTCTCACGAAGGATATGCTCCCCGAAAATCTAACCCCAACACCAAACAGTACGTTGAATTTTTTCTGAAGTCTCAGATGCATTCTAGATTTTCCTAGGTTCACTGCTCCTCTATCCCAAACTATTTCCTTTACTTATGGTACCTAGCATAATCTTGGCTGCTTACCAAGAATATATTTTCCTTCAAGTTTTGAATACCCATTTGACTAGCAAATTTAAATCCATGAAAACTTGAAAAGTTCAAAGTTGAAAAAAGAAATCTCACTAATGTCTCGACACCAATGCATATATCATGTGTACTTTTATGCAAGCCACATTTTCATTAAAATTAAAGGTTTCGTGGAAATATAATTTAAATAAAAAAAAACATTAATACCCTAAATAAATAAAATTAATTTAATAATATTAACCCACCTGTTATATGCTTGAATATCTCATATACACGCTCAGCAGTGAGGATCTGCTTTCGGTCTTGGGTATCTTCATTTACATGCTTCCACTCTGCTACAAGTTCCAAACCAACTCGTTTAATGTTTGGTTGATATCGACCACAACCACCATGGCCTGATCCTTTCTTTGCCATGGTGGGATCATCTGGATCCTTGTTAACATCAATTTCATCTCCACCTTCACAAATCATTTTTCCTTTACACAAATTGTACACATGCTGAAGTCGCTTTCGGGGCTGCCCTTTGGACTTTGTCACAATCTCACGTATTTTGGGATATTGCTGAAATTAAAAAGCACATTAATGAAAGGAAAACAAAAGAGTGGGAAGTAAACTCCCAAAAATGTATTAACAAAATGGTAAAAATAGCTTTGAATCCGAGGTCTACACGTGCCCAGCACCTAAAAGCAGGGATAAGCTTATATGGCAGAGTGGAAAGTGAAAGTAATAAATCAAGAACAGATGTACAGAATGTAGTTTGTTAGTGTAAAAAATTAAAGGATGTTCAACATCCTAGGTTTATGTGAGACTAAGTTATGAGGAATGTTTTAGGAAACTCTAACGACCGGGCCGCGGGGACGCTAAGCCCCGGAAGCACCTCAAGGTATGGTCAGATCATTTTGCAGTGCTGTGCAAAACTGGGAAAGTTTTGCACAGCAAAACTACAGACACTACACTTTCAATCAATGAAAGTGTAGTGTCTAAAATGTAAGAAAGTTTGAGATAGTGGAAGAAGGTAAAAAATAAAGATTAGGCTAACATTTTGATGAAGTAATGATAAACTGCAAAAACAAAATGCATATAATAATACTTATAATGCATTATGGATGAGAGAGTGCCATAACCTAGGGTGCTGGACGAGCATACTGTGTAAGTTCGCCAGGCATGAAAATATTGTAAACCAGCCAAATTATAACTAAGTAACTACAGTAAACTGAGTTAATAAAATATTGAAAACATGCAGAGTTATTACAAACTTATGAAAAATTGCTTATGATATACATTAGCAGAAGGAAATTCACATTATCTCGCCACCTTACCCAGCATACATAACCCACACCTGATATGCTTATGGCATACATTATTTAATGACTGTTACCTTTAACATTTATTCATTATCTAAATGAAAAATGCTCCTAGAAATTTTAAAGGAATGTTAAACTTTTGTCAGCCTGTCAGCCATTAACAAGAGTGAATGACAAAACCAGAGCGCCTTGATTGTCTGATGCGGCAAAACAAAACATCACATCCAGAAATACAGGTTTCAAATCCTGTATAGCAATTCACTTGGCCAAAATATAAACAACTATACAGCTGATCTTAGAGGTGGTAAGAGTTGGGGTACAAATTCCACTTTACAATATATTTCAATAAATGTACAGTATGATGAAACATACTAAAATAGTTTTTTCCCACAAAATTTCCTTGTAAAATAGGGGTGCGTTCTATATGAGAGTGCGAGTTTTATGGTCCTGGGATACAGTATCTAGAAAGTATGCAATCATCTGTATACACAAGTGGAGTTGTAAGGGAAGTGTAAACCTAATGTCTTGTACAACACTTGACATTAACAGGGACATAACATTCTCAGACCACAAACTGATTGAGGTTTATCATTTGAAAATCTGGTAATTTTATGAGAAATGCCCAGTTCATTCAGAATACTTACCGCATTGAAGAGAAGTTTGCTGCAATAGAAGCACACACATCTTAAAATCTTCATCGTTTTTGTTAAAAAACCAACATGAAAAACAGGCTTGGCAAGCTCCAAGTGACCAAAATGTCCAGGGCAGTCCGTCATGTTGCCGGCACATGTAGTGCAGCGGGTGTTCCTATCCAAACAGCCCTGTCGTGGATCCATGAGCCCTCCAAGCTTGGGCCTTCCATTCTCATAAACTTCAGCGTACTTTATTCCACCTTCTGTTGCCGACATACGCCGCTGAAAGGAAAAGGTAGGCAAATAAATTTAAAACAGTGTCAGTATTTGTACTTTGGAGATAAGTACACGTGGCGAGTTTCAGATATTTACTGTCACATCCCTTACTTGTTTATCCCCAACCAAGAGCCCAATATGACTGTACATTTCTGGGAATTATAATGTCACAGTAACCTTATGTAGAAAATGTTAATGTTTATTTTGGGATGTTGGCTTCCAGTAGGATTTAAAACCTGTACCGGCATGAACATAGTGACGTCCAACATCGCCAACGAACATTTTCCTAAAATACATTTGAAAGAAATAGTTTGCTACAGGTCATAATCCATGCCCATTATCAAATCTTCCCACAGTAACTGCTATACAGAATTTGAAAAACCAAATTGAATAAATGTAAACATTAATGTTACTCACAATTTCGTCCGGGCTCAGAATACCAAACTGCACCCTGCGGACACTCCGCAAGGGTGCTTTGCTTTCTATTGCCATATTGGCAACAAATTTGTGCTTACTAGGAGGCCCCAATAATCTGTAAAGAAAACTATGTTAGGATCAGATGTATAAATAAGGAATAGTTATTCAAAAGTGATTGAGCAGTTTATTTGGCTGTTCTTCAAGTGATCCAGTCACAGGACATATGTACATTTCTTTGGAACAAGTATTTTGCAGATATCCCAAGACAGGGATATCTGCAAGCATTCCTACAAAGGTGTTAGACAGTTACTTGGAAACTACTCAATCTCACAGCCCATTCATAAGAACTCAGCCCTGCCATGACCTACCTTTATCATTTGTGACTGCTATAATAATCAGGGGCAGCAGCCCCACCATACACTGGGTTAACTGGTATGCCCCAGTTGCCCCACATGGTCAGTTTCTGATATTAGGGTGGGGATTGGGAGCAGCTACCTGATATACTCAAAGGTGATTTTTAGGAAGATTTTACTATAAATTGTTATAAGATATTGTACAAGTGACTGCCATAGCCCTCCCAAAACTGGATACACAAAGGGCATATACTTATTCAGTGTTCAAGTGTAGTTTGACTATGGAGTAGAAAAGATTACTTCTGTCAGACATGGCAGTCAGGCTTGACAGACAATATGGTTTCGAACAGGATAATCCTGTGTAACAAATCTACTTAGTTTTTAATATAAAGTCCCACATTCCACAGGAAAGAGGTGTTTGGGTTGGGTCACTGGACTTAAAAAAAAAAAAAGGCTTGCGACAGAGTCCCATACAAGAGGCTATTCTGGAAACTAACGTGCTAGAGGGGTGACAGGACGACTTCTGATATGGATAAAAAGTTTTCTGACACAGATGAGGGCAGTAATCAAAATAATGTATCTGACTGGAAGAGTGTTACCAGCAGAGTATCACAGGGGTTAAGTTCTTGCCCCTGTAATGTTCATTGTCTACATAATTGATCTACCAGAACTAATACTAAATTATATGAACATGTTTGCAGATGATGCTAAGATACTGGGGAATGCAGACGAGTCATAATAGATAAAGTAAGATAAAGTAGATAAAGTAAGATTAAGTAGATAAAGTAAGTGCTTGGAGCGACAAGTGGCAAATGGAATTCAATGTGAATAGATACCATGTTATGTAATGTGTTATTGGAGAAAATAGACCCCACAAAATTTACAAATTATGTGGAAAGAAATTAAAGAACTCTATGCAGGCGATGAGTCACAATAACGTGGCTGAAGTATGTTGACCAGACCACACACTAGAAATTGAAGGGACGACGACGTTTCGGTCCGTCCTGGACCATTCTCAAGTCGATTGTGATGAGGAGGTAGGGACAGGCAATAAATAGGCAAGAGAGAGCTGAGGAGGAAAGTCAGGTGTAGGGGATAGTAGTAATGAGAACTGCAGCAGGCCTATTGGCCCATACGAGGCAGCTCCTAGTATAACCACCGAAGGAGATAGTAATAGGAAAAAGAAGAGGATAGCAAGGGAGCGTAGGAGAAGACAATGAACAGAAAAAGGGAGAAGAGAGAAAGAAAAGGAAAGAGAAAGAAAGAAATGGAAGGGGGAAAGCTTATGTTAAGTCACGTTTGTTAGAAAGATTAGAGCATTTGAGTATATACTGTGAAAGGGAAGAGTCCACAGCAACAAAGCCAGGACTCAAGTTCATGTTGGGTAGATTGTTTATAAGAGCCGATTCTACAAGACGGCGTCTGTGTAGAGTAGAGGCAGGAAAGATTATTTTCAATAAAGAACTCTAATAATGAACAAGACCTAGGGGAGGTTTTGAATAGTAAGCCGTCACCAGATGAATATACAGACCATTGTGAGAGAAGCGTATGTGTTGCTTTCCAACTTCAAGACTAGCTTTTAATTATATGGACAGTGAAATAATAAAACATAATAATAATAAGTGTTCCATGACTTTTTAGACCAAAATTGGAGTATGCAGCAGTTGTATGGTGCCCATATCTCAAGCATATAAACTGGAAAAGGTGCAAAGGCATGCTACAAAATGGCTTCCGGAACTGAAAATGAGTTATGAGAGACTAGAGGTATTAAACATGCCAAAACTAAAAGATGGAAAGAAAGAGGGGTTATATGATCACTTACAAAATACTATCAGGATTCTAACAAACTGACAAAGAGGAGTTCCTGAAATCAGCAACTTCAAGATAAATATAGTAAAGTAAATATAGGTGCCAAATTTTTTTTGAAAGTTTTCTTTTGGAAACAGAGTGGTAAGTTAAGTGAGGAGGTGGAGGCCAAAACAGTCAGTAGTTTCAAAGCATTATACGATGAAGAGTACTGGGACACAAGTGTAGCTCATCCTATAACTACACTCAGGTAAAGTTTCCTATTGCAGTACAATATTGCAGTGCAATAAGAAAGTTTAATTAATTTAACATTATCGGTCTCTTTGGACCTGATGTTCATCCTTTTTTTTTCTCCAGAGTCCTAGCTGAGGACAGGACTTGCGTCCATTACAAAAATATTTGTATAAAATTCATTTTTTGCATATTTAGTGACCAGGATTGACAATAGCAGGACCATTTGGTCCGGGAGACATCTGTCATGTAGGGTTCAGTCGCGCCTCTACAGATCTCCAGTATCATCTCTTGATGCTGGTAATGGCTCAAAAGGGCCACTACTTACGGGCTATTCATGCCCATAAGTGGGGCATGATTCATGCCACCTCTTGGGTGGCTTAATCTTTATCAATCATCGACAAAAGCATCATTGTGGTGAGAATTAGTGATGTGCAAAGAATGGAGGGCGATGGTATTAACTGATTATGTGGCGGCCACTGTTATTGTCTGGACTCGTCATACCAGCTTAGTTGTACAGTTATGGTGAAAAATGTAGATACTTTTGCAACGCGCAAATTTTTAATTTGGTATTGGTAAAATTGTAGGAGAGATCGGTGTACCAACTACCGTGGCTGTGAAGGTCTGGCTCCTGTGTGGTGGCGCTCCTCCAGTCCCGCCACTACACACACACCATAATCCTCTAGTTCTCACACACCATAATCCTATAGTTCTATCACCAAGACCATAATTCATTGCTCGTAACCACCTTTATTTATGCTGATAGAATTTATACAACTGGAGCAGCGTTAGTAGCATGAAAACTCAAGGTCCGTGCACCCAAGGTGGTGGCGGGTCCCAGCGTCCATGTTAGACCGATGCCCTTGGCTAATATTGTAGTTCCCTTCATGCGAACCTTTCCAGGAGCGGCCACGATACATCACCAAGTCAAGAAATGTAACTATGTGAGAGATTGCGCAACAATCTCTCAACTACTTACCCTAACTCGCATCCGTCGACCTACTCCTTGCTGGGAGACGACTGACAAGTGAGCTGCCGTGCGTGAACCCGACCCTTACTCACTGTTATCCTGTCTTCTTCTATTTTGTAATGTTGCAATTGTTTACAGTAAAATATTTGTTCGTTCAAGTGAATTTAAAGCTTTTATATATTTTGTTGACCAAACCACACTAGAAAATGAAGCGACCACGACGTCTCTATGGTCTATCCTGGACCATTCTCACGTCGATTGTGGTGAGGCAAGGAGGCGAAGGCAATAAATAGGCAAGAGAGAGGTGAGGAGAAGGAAATCTTAGAGGAATTATTATATTATTATTAAACGTAAATTCTCAGAGAAGCAAACGTTGCTCGGTGAAGCGTATGGCATGGGCCAACTCTGATGTTACGTATCTGAGAATATGTATATATACTATAGGGAGCATTTCCTGTGTTACCTCATCTCTCATTACCAGGACCTAAATTCACGAAGCTCCATGTATTTATTCGAAAGTAGGTTTGCAACGAAGGTTCCTAAGTATGCCCTAAGAAGATACTTAGGTGCAATTCAAGTAGGTCCACTTAGGAAGATATTTTCCTGTCCGAAACGCTTTGCGTAATAGTGGCTTTAGGCATTGTATGTACTAGCTCTATCTATTAATCCTACAAACTTTGTAAAATCTCTTTATGTATGTACCTTACCTAAATAAACATTTATTTATTTATTTATTTATTTGTTGGTTCACCTGCGTGCCGATAGAGGTCACTACTGTGTTTCGTTTGGCCAATCAGAGAGCAGGCAACATTACATAAGAACATAAGAACAAAGGCAACTGCAGAAGGCCAATTGGCCCATACGAGGCAGCTCTTATCTAAAACCACCCAATCATATACACTCATATACATGTCCAACCCGCGCTTGAAACAATCGAGGGACCCCACCTCCACCACGTTACACGGTAATTGGTTCCACAAATCAACAACCCTGTTATCGAACCAGTATTTACCCAAGTCTTTCCTAAATCTAAATTTATCTAATTTATACCCATTGTTTCGTGTTCTGTCTTGTGTTGATACTTTTAATACCCTATTATTATCCTCTTTGTTGTGTCCATTCATCCACTTGTAAACCTCTATCATGTCACCCCTAACTCTTCGCATTTCCAGTGAATGCAATTTAAGCTTTGTTAATCTTTCTTCATATGAAAGATTTCTAATTTGGGGAATTAACTTAGTCATCCTACTCTGGACACGTTCAAGTGAATTTATATCCATTCTATAGTACGGCGACCAAAACTAAACTGCATAATCTAAATGGGGCCTAACCAGAGCAAGATATAGCTGCAGAACCACACCAAGTGTCTTGTTACTAACGCTTTGATTAATAAATCCCAGTGTCCTATTTGCCTTATTATGAACATTCATGCATTGATCCTTCTGTTTTAAATTCTTACTAATACTAGGCAGCTCCTATTTATAACCACCCAATCCCACTCATATACTTGTCCAACCCGCGCTTGAAACAATCGAGGGACCCCACCTCCAGCACGTTACGCGGGAATTGGTTCCACAAATCAACAACCCTGTTACTGAACCAGTATTTACCCAAGTCTTACCTAAATCTAAACTTATCCAATTTATACCCATTGTTTCGTGTTCTGTCTTGTGTTGATACTTTTAATACCCTATTAATATCCCCTTTGTTATGTCCATTCACCCACTTGTAAACCTCTATCATGTCACCCCTAACTCTTCGCCTTTCCAGTGAATGCAACTTAAGCTTTGTTAATCTTTCTTCATATGAAAGATTTCTAATTTGGGGAATTAACTTAGTCATCCTACGCTGGACACGTTCAAGTGAATTTATATCCATTCTTTAATATGGCGACCAAAACTGAACTGCACCCCCACCTCATTAATTTAAGCGGTAATTGGTTCCACAAATCAACAACCCTGTTACCGAACCAGTATTTACCCAAGTCTTTCCTAAATCAAAATTTATCCAATTTATAATTTAATGGATAACAAAGAATTTGAAGAACCTTATAGAACATAAGAACATAAGAACAAAGGTAACTGCAGAAGGCCTATTGGCCCATACGAGGCAGCTCCTATTCTATAACCACCCAATCCCACTCATATACTTGTCCAACCCGTGCTTGAAACAATCGAGGGACCCCACCTCCACAATGTTACGCGGCAATTGGTTCCACAAATCAACAACCCTGTTACTGAACCAGTATTTACCCAAGTCTTTCCTAAATATTTATTAAAAAGGTAAAAAGAGAGCTTGGTACAAAAGGATTAAAAATGGGGAGGTCACCTTAGAACAGGAATTCGTACAACTGGTTAGAAATGTTAAAAAAGAGATAAGGAAAGCAAAAAGAAACTATGAAGTTCGCATAGCAGGGCAAGCAAAGACAAATCCTAAAGGGTTTTTTCAGTTATATCGTACTAAGACTAGGGAAAGGATAGGTCCATTAAAAACTGAGATAGGTCAAATAACAGATAGTGATGAAGAGATGAGTAGTATTTTTAATAAATATTTTGTATCTGTATTTACTAAAGAGGAACTTAACAATATGCCTTCAGCCGAACAAGTCTATGTGGGTGGGGACGAGGACAGGTTGACGAGTTTAGCAGTTACCAGGGAGGATGTTCTTAAACAAATAGGAAAACTCAAACCAAACAAATCCCCAGGGCCGGATGAAGTGTTTGCCAGGGTGCTTAAAGAATGCAAAGAGGAGCTTTCCGAGCCACTGTCTACCATATTTAATAAATCAATAGAGTCAGGCAGAGTGCCAGAGTTTTGGAAAGTTGCTAATGTGATACCAGTTTTTAAGAAAGGAGATAGATCACTTGCGTCTAACTATCGACCAATTAGCCTAACGTCTATTGTGGGAAAGTTACTCGAATCCATAATAGCAAATAAAATTCGTCTTCATCTTGAAAAACATAAATTAATAATTGAGTCGCAACATGGTTTTATAAATGGCCGTTCATGTTTAACAAATTTGTTATCTTTTTATTCTAGCATTGTTGAGGCAGTTGATAGTGGTAAGGATTTCGATGTTGTATACCTTGACTTTAGCAAAGCTTTTGATACATAAGAACATAAGAAGAACATAAGAACAAAGGTAACTGCAGAAGGCCTATTGGCCCATACGAGACAGCTCCTATTCTATAACCACCCAATCCCACTCATATACTTGTCCAACCCGCGCTTGAAACAATCGAGGGACCCCACCTCCACCACGTTACGCGGCAATTGGTTCCACAAATCTACAACCCTGTTACTGAATCAGTATTTACCCAAGTCTTTCCTAAATCTAAACTTATCCAATTTATACCCATTGTTTCGTGTTCTGTCCTGTGTTGATACTTTTAATACCCTATTAATATCCCCCTTGTTATGGCCATTCACCCACTTGTAAACCTCTATCATGTCGCCCCTAACTCTTCGCCTTTCCAGTGAATGCAACTTAAGCTTTGTTAATCTTTCTTCATATGAAAGATTTCTAATTTGGGGAATTAACTTAGTCATCCTACGCTGGACACGTTCAAGTGAATTTATATCCATTCTATAATATGGCGACCAAAACTGAACTGCATAATCTAAATGGGGCCTAACTAGAGCAAGATATAGCTTGAGAACCACACCAGGTGTCTTGTTACTAACGCTGCGATTAATAAATCCAAGTGTCCGATTTGCCTTATTACGAACATTTATGCATTGATCCTTTTGTTTTAAATTCTTACTAATCATAACTCCCAGATCCCTTTCGCAATCCGACTTCGCAATCAAAACACCATCTAGCTCGTATCTTGTAACTCTATCATCATTACCTAACCTCAGAACTTTACATTTATCAGCATTAAACTGCATCTGCCAATCCTTTGACCATTTCAAAACCCTATCTAGATCAACTTGAAGTGATAGTGAGTCCTCCTCCGAATTAATTTCCCTACCGATTTTCGTATCATCGGCAAATTTGCAAATGTTGCTACTCAAACCTGAATCTAAATCATTTATATATATTATAAACAACAGAGGTCCCAGGACAGAGCCTTGAGGCACTCCACTTACAACATTTTCCCACTCTGACTTGATTCCATTTATACTAACTCTCTGTTTCCTTTGGTATAGCCATGCCCTAATCCAGCTTAATATAGCACCCCCAATACCATGAGACTCTATCTTTTTAATCAGTCTTTCATGTGGCACTGTATCAAAAGCTTTGCTAAAGTCAAGGTATACAACATCGCAATCCTTACCACTATCAACTGCCTCAACAATGCTAGAATAAAAAGATAACAAATTTGTTAAACATGAACGGCCATTTATAAAACCATGCTGCGACTCAACTATTAATTTATGTTTTTCAAGATGAAGACGAATTTTATTTGCTATTATGGATTCGAGTAACTTTCCCACAATAGACGTTAGGCTAATTGGTCGATAGTTAGACGCAAGTGATCTATCTCCTTTCTTAAAAACTGGTATCACATTAGCAACTTTCCAAAACTCTGGCACTCTGCCTGACTCTATTGATTTATTAAATATGGTTGACAGTGGGTCACAAAGCTCCTCTTTGCATTCTTTAAGCACCCTGGCAAACACTTCATCCGGCCCTGGGGATTTGTTTGGTTTGAGTTTTACTATTTGTTTAAGAACATCCTCCCTGGTAACTGCTAAACTCGTCAACCTGTCCTCATCCCCACCCACATAGACTTGTTCGGCTGAAGGCATATTGTTAAGTTCCTCTTTAGTAAATACAGATACAAAATATTTATTAAAAATACTACTCATCTCTTCATCACTATCTGTTATTTGACCTGTCTCAGTTTTTAATGGACCTATCCTTTCCCTAGTCTTAGTACGATATAACTGAAAAAACCCTTTAGGATTTGTCTTTGCTTGCCCTGCTATGCGAACTTCATAGTTTCTTTTTGCTTTCCTTATCTCTTTTTTAACATTTCTAACCAGTTGTACGAATTCCTGTTCTAAAGTGACCTCCCCATTTTTAATCCTTTTGTACCAAGCTCTCTTTTTACCTATAAGGTTCTTCAAATTCTTTGTTATCCACTTTGGGTCATTAGTATTCGATCTATTCAATTTGTATGGTATACTACGTTCCTGTGCTTTGTTTAGAATATTCTTAAATAAGTTATATATTGAATCCACATCGAAATCCCCTTTTACGTCACCTGTCGCTGGGTTCCCATACCCCATACCCAAGACTTTCCAATCTATTTGACCCAAAAAATTTCTTAGGCTATTAAAATCAGCTTTTCGAAAATCTGGCACTTTAACAGAATTTTCTCCTACTGGTCTATTCCATTCTATGCTAAATCTGATTTCTTTGTGATCACTGCTCCCTAGCTCACTCCCTATTTCGATGTCATTAATTTGCGTTTCCCTGTTAGTTAACACTAAATCTAAAATATTATTTTCCCGCGTTGGTTCCTTAATGTGTTGCGTAAGAAAGCAATCGTCAATTAATTCTAGAAAATCTTCTGCTTCACTATTCCCTGTTTTGTTCAACCAGTTTATTCCGCTAAAATTAAAGTCACCCATGACATAAATACTGTTAGATCTAGATGCTCTAGATATTTCATCCCATAGGTGCTTTGCTTCCATTCTGTCTAAATTTGGTGGCCTATATATTACTCCTATTATAATATTATTTGCTTTTTCGTTTAATTCTATCCAAATAGTTTCTGTGTGTGGCTCTGTTTTGATTCCCTCTTTGAGACTACATTTCAAATTGTCCCTAACATATATGGCTACTCCACCTCCTCGTCTAATATATCTATCTGAGTGAAATAGTTTAAATCCATATATTTGATATTCAGCTAATAGTTCTCTATTTTCTACATTCATCCACGTTTCGGTAAGTGCAATAATATCTATTTTTTCTGTGCAGACAAGAGCATTTAATTCGTTAATTTTATTTCTTAGACTTCTACTGTTAGTGTAATATACCCTAAGTGAATTGTTATTTTGCGGACCTTCTCTTTCCCTGATCGTTTTGCCAATTCCTTTCTCCCACAAACACATACTTTTATTACCTCCTTCCTCCAAATCAATTCCCATACCTCTATCTACTAACAGTTTAAACCCAAACAAACACCTCTAACCACTTCTTCCAACGAGTTCGCAACAGCAACAACCCCAGCTCTCGATAGATGCACCCCATCACGAGCATACATTTCATTTTTTCCGTAGAAGTGTTCCCAGTTGTCTATGAAAGATATTGCATTTGATTTGCAATATCTTTCCAGCCGGCAATTGACACCAAGTGCCCTCGATATCCATTCATTTCCCACTCCCTTTCTTGGAAGAATGCCACATATGATCGGGATTCCTCCCTTGCTCCTAACTAATTCTATGGCTGTTTTATACCTCTGCATCAGTTCCTCACTCCTAACTCGACCAACATCATTTCCTCCCACGCTAATGCAAATAATGGGATTGTTCCCATTACCAGCCATAATATCATTCATGTTGTTTATAATATCACCAATGCCAGCTCCGGGATAGCAAACCCTTAACCTGTTCCCCCTATCTCTAGCACAAAACGCTCTATCCAAATACCTTATCTGGGAATCTCCCACAACTAATGTTTGCTTAGGTACTTCCTTTACTTTCTGAGGGGCCTGCGCTTCCTTTCTCTTCGTTGCTTTCCCTTTTGCGCGATCCGCAGTCTCACCACAGCACTCGTCCTCCAAAACGTCAAATGAATTAGAAGTTGCTATGGCGTTTGAAGGCGGCTTTATCAAAGTCTTCTTAAGGCCCCTGTCTTTCACAACTCTCCAAGACGAGGTCCCTTTACTACTGGTCTCCTCCTTCGTTACTTCTCGTTGTTCTTTCAGCTGACGCACCTCCTCCCGCAGAGGAGGAGGTGCGGATACAGTGCCACATGAAAGACTGATTAAAAAGATAGAGTCTCATGGTATTGGGGGTGCTATATTAAGCTGGATTAGGGCATGGCTATACCAAAGGAAACAGAGAGTTAGTATAAATGGAATCAAGTCAGAGTGGGAAAATGTTGTAAGTGGAGTGCCTCAAGGCTCTGTCCTGGGACCTCTGTTGTTTATAATATATATAAATGATTTAGATTCAGGTTTGAGTAGCAACATTTGCAAATTTGCCGATGATACGAAAATCGGTAGGGAAATTAATTCGGAGGAGGACTCACTATCACTTCAAGTTGATCTAGATAGGGTTTTGAAATGGTCAAAGGATTGGCAGATGCAGTTTAATGCTGATAAATGTAAAGTTCTGAGGTTAGGTAATGATGATAGAGTTACAAGATACGAGCTAGATGGTGTTGTGATTGCGAAGTCGGATTGCGAAAGGGATCTGGGAGTTATGATTAGTAAGAATTTAAAACAAAAGGATCAATGCATAAATGTTCGTAATAAGGCAAATCGGACACTTGGATTTATTAATCGCAGCGTTAGTAACAAGACACCTGGTGTGGTTCTCAAGCTATATCTTGCTCTAGTTAGGCCCCATTTAGATTATGCAGTTCAGTTTTGGTCGCCATATTATAGAATGGATATAAATTCACTTGAACGTGCCCAGCGTAGGATGACTAAGTTAATTCCCCAAATTAGAAATCTTTCATATGAAGAAAGATTAACAAAGCTTAAGTTGCATTCACTGGAAAGGCGAAGAGTTAGGGGCGACATGATAGAGGTTTACAAGTGGGTGAATGGACATAACAAGGGGGATATTAATAGGGTATTAAAAGTATCAACACAGGACAGAACACGAAACAATGGGTATAAATTGGATAAGTTTAGATTTAGGAAAGACTTGGGTAAATATTGGTTCAGTAACAGGGTTGTAGATTTGTGGAACCAATTGCCGCGTAACGTGCTGGAGATGGGGTCCCTCGATTGTTTCAAGCGCGGGTTGGACAAGTATATGAGTGGTATTGGGTGGTTATAAATAGGAGCTGCCGCGTATGGGCCAATAGCCCTTCTGCAGTTGCCTTTGTTCTTATGTTCTTATGCCTTACTTTATATAATATAGCCATGCCATCCCATATGGTGACACAGGTTTCCGAAATTGTCCAACACTGTTTGAACCTTTGAAATATCTTTGCCCTGAAACAAAATATCATCGGCATATATGATCAGAGTTACCCCATTTGAGTATCTCTCAGACGCTATCTTATTCATTAGTACATGTTCTTAAACAAATAGTAAAACTCAAACCAAACAAATCCCCAGGGCCGGAGGAAGTGTTTGCCAGGGTGCTAAAAGAATGCAAAGAGGAGCTTTGTGACCCACTGTCAACCATATTTAATAAATCAATAGAGTCAGGCACAGTGCCAGAGTTTTGGAAAGTTGCTAATGTGATACCAGTTTTTAAGAAAGGAGATAGATCACTTGCGTCTAACTATCAACCAATTAGCCTAACGTCTATTGTGGGAAAGTTACTCGAATCTATAATAGCAAATAAAATTCGTCTTCATCTTGAAAAACATAAATTTATAATTGAGTCGCAACATTGTTTTATAAATGGCCGTTCATGTTTAACAAATTTATTATCTTTTTATTCTAGCATAGTTGAGGCAGTTGATAGTGGTAAGGACTGTGATGTTGTGTACCTTGACTATAGCAAACTTCGAGAGGAAAAGAAGGAGGAGACCAGTGTTGACGAGACCTCATCGTGGAGAGTAGTGAAAGACAGGGGTCTTAGGAAGACCTTGACAAGGCCGCCTACAGACGCCCTAAGGACGGCAAATTCATTTGCCGTGTTGGAGGACGAGTGCTGTAGTGCGCCTGCGGCGAGGAAATCAGCGAGGAACGGCGGAGCGCAGGCCCCTCAGGCTGCTCAGAAAGTTAGGGCGATACTGAAGCGAATTTTGGTTGTGGGAGATTCCCAGGTGAGGTATTTAGACAGAACGTTTTGTGCCAGAGATAGGGGGAACAGATTAAGGGTTTGCTATCCGGGAGCTGGAATTGGTGATATTGTTGAAAACATGAAGAATATTATGACGGGAAATGGGAACAAACCCATTATTTGTATTAGTGCAAGGGGTAATGATGTTAGGCGAGTTAGGAGTGAGGAACTAATACAGAGATTTAGGACAGCCATTTAATTAGTTAGGAGCAAGGGAGGAATCCCGATCATATGTGGCATTCTTCCAAGAAAGGGAGTGGGAAATGAATGGATGTCGAGGGCACTTGGTGTCAATTGCCGGCTGGAAAGATATTGCAAATCAAATGCAATATCTTTCATAGACAACTGGGAACGTTTCTATGGAAGAAATGAAATGTATGCTCGTGATGGGGTGCCTCTATCGAGGGCTGGGGTTGTTGCTGTTGCGAACTCGTTGGAACCAGTGGTTAGAGGGGTTTGTTTGGGTTTAAACTGTTAGCTGATAGAGGTATGGGAATTGATTTGGAGGAAGGAGGTAATAAAAGTATGTGTTCGTGGGAGAAAAGAATTGGCAAAATGATCAGGGAAAGAAAAGGGCCTCAAAATAACAATTCACTTAGGATATATTACACAAACAGTAGAAGTCTAAGAAATAAAATTAATGAATTAAATGCTCTTGTCTGCACAGAAAAAATAGATATTATTGCACTTACCGAAACGTGGATGAACATAGAAAATAGAGAACTATTAGCTGAATACCAGATAAATGGATTTAAACTATTTCACGCAGATAGATATATTAGACGAGGAGGGGGAGTAGCCATATATGTTAGGGACAATTTGAAATGTAGTCTCAAAGAGGGAATCAAAACTGAGCCACACACAGAAACTAATTGGATAGAATTAAACGAAAAAGAAAATAATATTATAATAGGAGTTATATATAGGCCACCAAATTTAGACAGAATGGAAGCAAAGCATCTAACATAACATAAGAACATAAGAACAAAGGTAACTGCAGAAGGCCTATTGGCCCATACGAGGCAGCTCCTATTCTATAACCACCCAATCCCACTCATATACTTGTCCAACCCGTGCTTGAAACAATCGAGGGACCCCACCTCCACAATGTTACGCGGCAATTGGTTCCACAAATCAACAACCCTGTTACTGAACCAGTATTTACCCAAGTCTTTCCTAAATCTAAACTTATCCAATTTATACCCATTGTTTCGTGTTCTGTCCTGTGTTGATACTTTTAATACCCTATTAATATCCCCCCGGTTATGTCCATTCATCCACTTGTAAACCTCTATCATGTCACCCCTAACTCTTCGCCTTTCCAGTGAATGCAACTTAAGCTTTGTTAATCTTTCTTCATATGAAAGATTTCTAATTTGGGGAATTAACTTAGTCATCCTACGCTGGACACGTTCAAATGAATTTATATCCATTCTATAATATGGCGACCAAAACTGAACTGCATAATCTAAATGGGGCCTAACTAGAGCAAGATATAGCTTGAGAACCACACCAGGTGTCTTGTTACTAACGCTGCGATTAATAAATCCAAGTGTCCGATTTGCCTTATTACGAACATTTATGCATTTTGCCTTCAGTCGGTCAGGTGAAGTCACAGTGAGAGGTTGTGTTAACCGGAGCTCCTGAGTGTTGTTATATTATCATTGCAATATGGAAGTTGTAGTTAAGGACCTGGTGACTCTAGTGGGAGCCCTGAGGACAGAGTTGGACTTTCTGCGGGAGGAGGTGCGTCAGATGAAAGAACAACGAGAAGTAACGAAGGAGGAGACCAGCAGTAAAGGGACCTCGTCTTGGAGAGTTGTAAAAGACAGGGGCCTTAAGAAGACTTTGATAAAGCCGCCTTCAAACGCCATAGCAACTTCTAATTTATTTGACGTTTTGGAGGACGAGTGCTGTGGAGAGACTGTGGATCGCGCAAAAGGGAAAGCAACGAAGAGAAAGGAAGCGCAGGCCCCTCAGAAAGTAAAGGAAGTACCTAAGCAAACATTAGTTGTGGGAGATTCCCAGATAAGGTATTTGGATAGAACGTTTTGTGCTAGAGATAGGAGGAACAGGTTAAGGGTTTGCTATCCCGGAGCTGGCATTGGTGATATTATAAACAACATGAATGATATTATGGCTGGTAATGGGAACAATCCCATTATTTGCATTAGCGTGGGAGGAAATGATGTTGGTCGAGTTAGGAGTGAGGAACTGATTCAGAGGTATAAAACAGCCATAGAGTTAGTTAGGAGCAAGGGAGGAATCCCGATCATATGTGGCATTCTTCCAAGAAAGGGAGTGGGAAATGAATGGATATCGAGGGCACTTGGTGTCAATTGCCGGCTGGAAAGATATTGCAAATCAAATGCAATATCTTTCATAGACAACTGGGAACACTTCTATGGAAGAAATGAAATGTATGCTCGTGATGGGGTGCATCTATCGAGAGCTGGGGTTGTTGCTGTTGCGAACTCGTTAGAAGAAGTGGTTAGAGGTGTTTGTTTGGGTTTAAACTGTTAGTAGATAGAGGTATGGGAATTGATTTGGAGGAAGGAGGTAATAAAAGTATGTGTTTGTGGGAGAAAGGAATTGGCAAAACGATCAGGGAAAGAGAAGGTCCGCAAAAAACAATTCACTGAGGGTATATTACACTAACAGTAGAAGTCTAAGAAATAAAATTAACGAATTAAAGGCTCTTGTCTGCACAGAAAAAATAGATATTATTGCACTTACCGAAACGTGGATGAATGTAGAAAATAGAGAACTATTAGCTGAATATCAAATATATGGATTTAAACTATTTCACACAGATAGATATATTAGACGAGGAGGTGGAGTAGCCATATATGTTAGGGACAATTTGAAATGTAGTCTCAAAGAGGGAATCAAAACAGAGCCACACACAGAAACTATTTGGATTGAATTAAACGAAAAAGCTAATAATATTATAATAGGAGTAATATATAGGCCACCAAATTTAGACAGAATGGAAGCAAAGCATCTATGGGATGAAATATCTAGAGCATCTAGATCTAACAGTATTTATGTCATGGGTGACTTTAATTTTAGCGGAATAAACTGGTTGAAAAAAACAGGGAATAGTGAAGCAGAAGATTTTCTAGAATTAATTGACGATTGTTTTCTTACGCAACACATTAAGGAACCAACACGGGAAAATAATATTTTAGATTTAGTGTTAACTAACAGGGAAACGCAAATTAATGACATCGAAATAGGGAGTGAGCTAGGGAGCAGTGATCACAAAGAAATCAGATTTAGCATAGAATGGAATAGACCAGTAGGAGAAAATTCTGTTAAAGTGCCAGATTTTCGAAAAGCTGATTTTAATAGCCTAAGAAATTTTTTGGGTCAAATTGATTGGAAAGTCTTGGGTATGGGGTGTGGGCCGGTCTTGGAGCGAGACATGAACCCAGCGATAGGTGACTTAAATGGGGATTTCGATGTGGATTCAATATATAACTTATTTAAGAATATTCTAAACAAAGCACAGAAACGTAGTATACCATACAAATTGAATAGATCAAATACTAATGACCCAAAGTGGATAACAAAGAATTTGAAGAACCTTATAGGTAAAAAGAGAGCTTGGTACAAAAGGATTAAAAATGGGGAGGTCACTTTAGAACAGGAATTCATACAACTGGTTAGAAATGTTAAAAAAGAGATAAGGAAAGCAAAAAGAAACTATGAAGTTCGCATAGCAGGGCAAGCAAAGACAAATCCTAAAGGGTTTTTTCAGTTATATCGTACTAAGACTAGGGAAAGGATAGGTCCATTAAAAACTGAGACAGGTCAAATAACAGATAGTGATGAAGAGATGAGAAGTATTTTTAATAAATATTTTGTATCTGTATTTACTAAAGAGGAACTTAACAATATGCCTTCAGCCGAACAAGTCTATGTGGGTGGGGACGAGTACAGGTTGACGAGTTTAGCAGTTACCAGGGAGGATGTTCTTAAACAAATAGTAAAACTCAAACCAAACAAATCCCCAGGGCCGGATGAAGTGTTTGCCAGGGTGCTTAAAGAATGCAAAGAGGAGCTTTGTGACCCACTGTCAACCATATTTAATAAATCAATAGAGTCAGGCAGAGTGCCAAAGTTTTGGAAAGTTGCTAATGTGATACCAGTTTTTAAGAAAGGAGATAGATCACTTGCGTCTAACTATCGACCAATTAGCCTAACGTCTATTGTGGGAAAGTTACTCGAATCTATAATAGCAAATAAAATTCGTCTTCATCTTGAAAAACATAAATTAATAATTGAGTCGCAACATGGTTTTATAAATGGCCGTTCATGTTTAACAAATTTGTTATCTTTTTATTCTAGCATTGTTGAAGCAGTTGATAGTGGTAAGGATTGCGATGTTGTATACCTTGACTTTAGCAAAGCTTTTGATACAGTGCCACATGAAAGACTGATTAAAAAGATAGAGTCTCATGGTATTGGGGGTGCTATATTAAGCTGGATTAGGGCATGGCTATACCAAAGGAAACAGAGAGTTATTATAAATGGAATCAAGTCAGAGTGGGAAAATGTTGTAAGTGGAGTGCCTCAAGGGTCTGTCCTGGGACCTCTGTTGTTTATAATATATATAAATGATTTAGATTCAGGTTTGAGTAGCAACATTTGCAAATTTGCCGATGATACGAAAATCGGTAGGGAAATTAATTCGGAGGAGGACTCACTATCACTTCAAGTTGATCTAGATAGGGTTTTGAAATGGTCAAAGGATTGGCAGATGCAGTTTAACGCTGATAAATGTAAAGTTCTGAGGTTAGGTAATGATGATAGAGTTACAAGATACGAGCTAGATGGTGTTGTGATTGCGAAGTCGGATTGCGAAAGGGATCTGGGAGTTATGATTAGTAAGAATTTAAAACAAAAGGATCAATGCATAAATGTTCGTAATAAGGCAAATCGGACACTTGGATTTATTAATCGCAGCGTTAGTAACAAGACACCTGGTGTGGTTCTCAAGCTATATCTTGCTCTAGTTAGGCCCCATTTAGATTATGCAGTTCAGTTTTGGTCGCCATATTATAGAATGGATATAAATTCACTTGAACGTGTCCAACGTAGGACGACTAAGTTAATTCCCCAAATTAGAAATCTTTCATATGAAGAAAGATTAACAAAGCTTAAGTTGCATTCACTGGAAAGGCGAAGAGTTAGGGGTGACATGATAGAGGTTTACAAGTGGATGAATGGACATAACCGGGGGGATATTAATAGGGTATTAAAAGTATCAACACAGGACAGAACACGAAACAATGGGTATAAATTGGATATGTTTAGATTTAGGAAAGACTTGGGTAAATACTGGTTCAGTAACAGGGTTGTTGATTTGTGGAACCAATTACCGCGTAACGTGCTGGAGATGGGGTCCCTCGATTGTTTCAAGCGCGGGTTGGACAAGTATATGAGTGGTATTGGGTGGTTATAAATAGGAGCTGCCGCGTATGGGCCAATAGGCCTTCTGCAGTTGACTTTGTTCTTATGCCTTACTATATATAATATAGCAATGCCATCCCATATGGTGACACAGGTTTCCGAAATTGTCCAACACTGTTTGAACCTTTGAAATATCTTTGCCCTGAAACAAAATATCATCGGCATATATGATCAGAGTTACCCCATTTGAGTATCTCTCAGACGCTATCTTATTCATTAGTACATGTTCTTAAACAAATAGTAAAACTCAAACCAAACAAATCCCCAGGGCCGGAGGAAGTGTTTGCCAGGGTGCTAAAAGAATGCAAAGAGGAGCTTTGTGACCCACTGTCAACCATATTTAATAAATCAATAGAGTCAGGCAGAGTGCCAGTGTTTTGGAAAGTTGCTAATGTAATACCAGTTTTTAAGAAAGGAGATAGATCACTTGCGTCTAACTATCGACCAATTAGCCTAACGTCTATTGTGGGAAAGTTACTCGAATCTATAATAGCAAATAAAATTCGTCTTCATCTTGAAAAACATAAATTTATAATTGAGTCGCAACATGGTTTTATAAATGGCAGTTCATGTTTAACAAATTTGTTATCTTTTTATTCTAGCATAGTTGAGGCAGTTGATAGTGGTAAGGACTGTGATGTTGTGTACCTTGACTTTAGCAAACTTCGAGAGGAAAAGAAGGAGGAGACCAGTGTTGACGAGACCTCATCGTGGAGAGTAGTGAAAGACAGGGGTCTTAAGAAGACCTTGACAAGGCCGTCTACAGACGCCCTAAGGACGGCAAATTCATTTGCCGTGTTGGAGGACGAGTGCTGTAGTGCGCCTGCAGGGAGGAAATCAGCGAGGAACGGCGGAGCGCAGGCCCCTCAGGCTGCTCAGAAAGTTAGGGCGGTACCGAAGCGAATTTTGGTTGTGGGAGATTCCCAGGTGAGGTATTTAGACAGAACGTTTTGTGCCAGAGATAGGGGGAACAGATTAAGGGTTTGCTATCCGGGAGCTGGAATTGGTGATATTGTTGAAAACTTGAAGAATATTATGACTGGAAATGGGAACAAACCCATTATTTGTATTAGTGCAAGGGGTAATGATGTTAGGCGAGTTAGGAGTGAGGAACTAATACAGAGATTTAGGACAGCCATTTAATTAGTTAGGAGCAAGGGAGGAATCCCGATCATATGTGGCATTCTTCCAAGAAAGGGAGTGGGAAATGAATGGATGTCGAGGGCACTTGGTGTCAATTGCCGGCTGGAAAGATATTGCAAATCAAATGCAATATCTTTCATAGACAACTGGGAACGTTTCTATGGAAGAAATGAAATGTATGCTCGTGATGGGGTGCATCTATCGAGGGCTGGGGTTGTTGCTGTTGCGAACTCGTTGGAACCAGTGGTTAGAGGGGTTTGTTTGGGTTTAAACTGTTAGCTGATAGAGGTATGGGAATTGATTTGGAGGAAGGAGGTAATAAAAGTATGTGTTCGTGGGAGAAAAGAATTGGCAAAATGATCAGGGAAAGAAAAGGGCCTCAAAATAACAATTCACTTAGGATATATTACACAAACAGTAGAAGTCTAAGAAATAAAATTAATGAATGAAATGCTCTTGTCTGCACAGAAAAAATATATATTATTGCACTTACCGAAACGTGGATGAACGTAGAAAATAGAGAACTATTAGCTGAATACCAGATAAATGGATTTAAACTATTTCACACAGATAGATATATTAGACGAGGAGGGGGAGTAGCCATATATGTTAGGGACAATTTGAAATGTAGTCTCAAAGAGGGAATCAAAACTGAGCCACACACAGAAACTATTTGGATAGAATTAAACGAAAAAGAAAATAATATTATAATAGGAGTTATATATAGGCCACCAAATTTAGACAGAATGGAAGCAAAGCATCTATGGAATGAAATATCTAGAGCATCTAGATCTAACAGTATTTATGTCATGGGTGACTTTAATTTTAGTGGAATAAACTGGGTGAACAAAACAGGGAATAGTGAAGCAGAAGATTTTCTAGAATTAATTGACGATTGCTTTCTTACGCAACACATTAAGGAACCAACGCGGGAAAATAATATTTTAGATTTAGTGTTAACTAACAGGGAAACACAAATTAATGACATCGAAATAGGGAGTGAGCTAGGGAACAGTGATCACAAATTAATCAGATTTTGCATAGAATGGAATAGACCTGTAGGAGAAAATTCTGTTAAAGTGCCAGATTTTCGAAAAGCTGATTTTAATAGCCTAAGAATTTTTTTGGGTCAAATAGATTGGAAAGTCTTGGGTATGGGGTGTGGGCCGGTCTTAGAGCCAGACATGAACCCAGCGACAGGTGGCGTAAAAGGGGATTTCGATGCGGATTTAATATGTAACTTATTTAAGAATATTCTAAACAAAGTACAGGAACGTAGTATACCATACAAATTGAATAGATCGAATACTAATGACCCAAAGTGGATAACAAATAATTTAAAGAACCTTATAGGTAAAAAGAGAGCTTGGTACAAAAGGATTAAGAATGGGGAAGTCAGGTTAGAACAGGAATACATACAACTGGTTAGAAATGTTAAAAAAGAGATTAGGAAAGCAAAAAAAAAACTATGAAGTTCGCATAGCAGAGCAAGCAAAGTCAAATCCTAAAGGGTTTTTTCAGTTATATCGAACTAAGACTAGGGAAAGGATAGGTCCATTAAAATCTCAGACAGGTCAAATAACGGATAATGACAAGGAGATGAGTAGTATTTTTAACAAATATTTTATATCTTTATTTCCTAAAGAAAAACTTAACAATATGCCTTCAGCCGAACAAGTCTATGTGGTTGGGGATGAGGACAGGTTGACTAGTTTAGCAGTTACCAGGGAGGATGTAATTAAACAATTAGAAAAACTAAAACCAAACAAATCCCCAAGGCCGGATGAAGTGTTTGCCAGGGTGCTTAAAGAATGCAAAGAGGAGCTTTCAGAGCCACTGTCTACCATATTTAATAAATCAATAGAGTCAGGCAGAGTGCCAGAGTCATGGAAGGTAGCTAATGTGGTACCAATTTTTAAGAAAGGAGATAGATCACTTGCGTCAAACAATCGGCCAATTAGCCTAACGTCTATTGTGGGAAAGTTACATGAATCAATAATTGCAAATACAATTCGTCTCCATCTTGAAAAACATAAATTAATAAATGAGTCGCAACATGGTTTTACAAATGGCCGTTCATGTTTAACAAATTTGCTACCTTTTTATTCCAGCATAGTTGAGGCAGTTGATAGTGGTAAAGATTGTGATGTTGTGTACCTTGACTTTAGCAAAGCTTTTGATACAGTGCCACATGAAAGACTAATTAAAAAAATAGAAGCTCATGGTATTGGGGGTGCTATATTAACTGGGATTAGGGCATGGCTATTACAAAGGAAACAGAGAGTTAGTATAAATGGGGTTAAGTCAGAGTGGGATAATGTTGTTAGTGGAGTACCTCAGGGCTCTGTCCTGGGACCTCTGTTGTTTATAATATATATAAATGATTTAGATTCAGGTTTGAGTAGCAACATTTGCAAATTTGCCGATGATACGAAAATCGGTAGGGAAATTAATTCGGAGGAGGACTCACTGTCACTTCAAGTTGATCTAGATAGGGTTTTGAAATGGTCAAGTGATTGGCAAATGCAGTTTAATGCTGATAAATGTAAAGTTCTGAGGCTAGGTAATGATGATAGAGTTACAAGATACGAGCTAGATGGTGTTGAGATTGCGAAGTCGGATTGCGAAAGGATCTGGGAGTTATGATTAGTAAGAATTTGAAACAAAAGGATCAATGCGTGAATGTTCGTAATAAGGCGAATAGGACACCGGGATTTATTAATCAAAGCGTTAGTAACAAGACACATGGTGTGGTTCTTAAGCTATATCTTGCTCTGGTTTGTCCCCATTTAGATTATGCAGTTCAGTTTTGGTCGCCGTATTATAGAATGGATATAAATTCACTTGAACGTGTCCAACGTAGGATGACTAAGTTAATTCCCCAAATTAGAAATCTTTCATATGAAGAGAGATTAACAAACCTTAAGTTGCATTCACTGGAAAGGCGAAGAGTTAGGGGTGACATGATAGAGATTTACAAGTGGATGAATGGATATAACAGTGGGGATATTAATAGGGTATTAAAAGTATCAACACAAGACAGAACACAAAACAATGGGTATAAATTGGATAAGTTTAGATTTAGGAAGACTTGGGTAAATACTGGTTCATTAACAGGGTTGTTGATTTGTGGAACCAATTGCCGCGTAACGTGGTGGAGGTGGTGTCCCTCGATTGTTTCAAGCGCGGGTTGGACAAGTATATGAGTGGGATTGGGTGGTTATAGAATAGGAGCTGCCTCGTATGGGCCAATAGGCCTTCTGCAGTTACCTTTGTTCTTATGTTCTTATGTATTGTTATTATTATTTTGTTAAACAGACGAAAGCCACCTCCACTTTTTATATGGTAGCAAGTACGTAAGTACTTGCATAAGTACATAACATGTATGTAAGCAGACGCAGCGGGGACGGCTTAACATAGCAAGTCGAGGGTCGAGGGATCACCCCAACACCGGACGCCACCTCAAAGCCAGTTGTGTGCTGTGATAACGTAATTGGCTGCACTGTCAAATGAACGGCTCTCATAAGGTGGCAGGGAGAGAGCGGGAGAGCTGGAGAGTGGGAAAGACTTATCTGGCCATCAGGGGCAGAGGATATCAGCTTCAGTTTGTAAAAAGAGCCGTTCACACGTTTTGTTGATTTAGATGATATGAATGAATCCACTTGACGGAATGATCAGCACTTATGCACACACACACACACACACACACACACACACACACACACACACACACACACACAAACACACACACACATCAGATTGGCGTGAAGTCACCAGTGAAGTCCCGCAGGGCTCTGTACTCGGTCCTATTTCTGATATACGTAACCGATCTCCCGGAGGGTATAGACTCATTCCTCTCAATGTTTGCTGACGATGCCAAAATTATGAGAAGGATTAAGATAGAGGAGGACTGCTTGAGGCTTCAAACTAAAGGAATGGTCAAACAAATGGTTGTTAGAGTTTAACCCATGCAAATGTAACGTAATGAAGATAGGTGTAGGGAGCAGGAGGCCAGTTACAAGGTATCACTTGGGAGATGAAATTCTTCAAGAGTCAGAGAGAGAGTGAAAGACCTGGGGGTTGATATCACGCCAGACCTGTCCCCTGAAGCCCATATCAAGAGGATAACATCAGCAGCATATGCCAGGTTGGCTAACATAAGAACGGCATTTAGACACTTCTGCAAGGAATCATTCAGAACTTTGTATACCACCCAAATCAGACCAATCCTGGAGTATACAGCCCCAGCATGAAGTCCATATCTAGTCAAGCATAAGACCAAACTGGAAAAAGTTCAAAGGTTTGCCACCAGACTAGTACCCGGGCTGAGAGGTATGAGCTACGAGGAGAGACTACGGGAATTAAACCTCACGTCGCTAGAAGACAGAAGAGTTAGGGGGGGATATGATCACCACGTACAAGATTCTCAGAGGAATTGACAGGGTAGATAAAGACGGGCTATTTAACACAAGGGGCACACGCACTAACGGACACAGGTGGAAATTGAGTGTCTAAATGAGCCACAGAGACATTAGAAAGATTTTTTTTTAGTGTCAGACTGGTTGACAAATGGAATGCATTAGGCAGTGATGTGGTGGAGGCTGACTCCATACACAGTTTCAAGTGTAGATATGATAGAGCCCAATAGGCTCAGGAACCTGTACACCTGTTGATTGACAGTTGAGAGGCGGGACCAAAGAGCCAGAGCTCAACCCCCGCAAGCACAAATAGGTGAATACACACACACGCACCTACCTTACGACACTGGAAGACAGAAGAGTAAGGGAAAACATGATCACTACCTACAAAATCCTCAGGGGAATCGACCGGGTAGACAAGGATAAATTATTCAACACTAGTGGTACGCGAATAAGGGGACACAGGTACCCACATGAGCCACAAGGACGTTAGAAAGAACCTTTTCAGTGTCAGAGTGGTGGTGGAGTGTAAGCTCAATGGTGGTGGAGTTATTTTCTGTGACTCTAAAAGTGCTCTACAGTCCTTAAATAACCCATCACAATGTATGTCGGAAGTAGCTTGTAATATTAAATGGAATGTAATTTTTGCCTATGATAATAAGTCTTGTATAAAATTTGTGTGGATCCCATCCCATGTTGGAGTTGGAAAACATGATCGATTGGCCAATGAGGCTTGCCGGTAAGAAAACATTAATTATGACTTTGGACTTTCTAATGCAATTATTAGAAAAATACAAATTAAAGAAATTAATTCAGATTTAGAAGAACTAAGAAATGCCCAGAGACCTGAAAGCTACAGTATTCAGAGTTATGACAAGTTTTGTAATAATAGGTATGGTCAGCACAGTAACCGGACCAGGCAATGTGATGTAGTCATTGCGCGAATTCGCCTTGGCTATAGACACATCTGGCAGGTTAGTGAGGCTGAGCCACTACCAGAATACTCAGATTGTAAACTCTGTGATAAACCTTTAATGCATTCACTAGAACACTATATTGATAAATGTGAAACCGTAAAGGACTTTAGACCTCCTGGCCTCTTGTACCACCAACTGTGTAACTATTTTATTGACTCAGGTGTTCTGGACGACATCCTAACAATTTATCCA
Source organism: Procambarus clarkii (assembly GCF_040958095.1). Classification (NCBI taxonomy): domain Eukaryota; kingdom Metazoa; phylum Arthropoda; class Malacostraca; order Decapoda; family Cambaridae; genus Procambarus; species Procambarus clarkii. Next base: position 26,889,307 of record NC_091163.1, read on the forward strand.
AAATTTGCTTCTCCATTTTAAAGAACGAAGAACAATTTTTATTACTTCTAAGCTGCATCACTTATGAACCCATCCCTGCCCTTGTGTGGCAGCGCACAATAGAAAGTTGTTTTCACATATCCATAAATTAAAACATTGATTGTAACCTTGATATATATGTACTTCCGCCTACATTTTAGACCTATTGTCTTATGTATGACCCCCATGCACCATCTGGTCACCATTTGGTCCGGGAGACATCTCCCGTCACGCAGGGTGCAGTCGCACCTCCACAGATCTCCAGTATCATCTATTGATACTGGTGATGGCTCAAGAGGGCCACCACTTACGAGCTATTCATGCCTGTGCCACCTTTTGGGTGGCTTCATCTTCATCTTAACACATTCACAAGGGAGACATCTCCCGTCATGCAGGGTGCATTCGCACCTCCACAGATCTCCAGTATCAGCTCCTGATACTAGTAATGGCTTAAAATGGCCACCACTTACGGGCTATTTATGCCCGTGCCACCTTTTGGGTTGCTTCATCTTCATCTTAGCACATTCATAAGGGAGACATCTCCCATCATGCAGGGTGCATTCGCACCTCCACAGATCTCTAGTATCAGCTCTTGATACTGGTAATGGCTTAAAAGGGCCACCACTTAGGATAATGCTGGTAATGAATACCAGCATTATCCTCACTTTAATAAGACTTAATCGAAATCCTCAGATTAGGCAAAATTGTAATAAATTTTGTCAATAAAGATGTTAATAATAATAACCCTCCGCCCAGACCCAACGCCCTCGGCCCAGACCCCATGTCATCCGCCCAGACTGTGTGCACACTAATAGTGAGTCCAGATGAGATTCTCTCTGTTTACCATCCTTTTGTAAGCTTGAGCGCTCAGTGCTTTTGTCTCCCTGGTTATTGCTTCAGTGTTCTTGTCTCCCTGGTTATTGCTTCAGTGTTCTTGTCTTCCTGGTTAATGCTTCAGTGTTCTTGTCTCCCTGGTTATTGCTTCAGTGTTCTTGTCTCTCTGGTTATTGCTTCAGTGTTCTTGTCTTCCTGGTTATTGCTTCAGTGTTCTTGTCTCCCTGGTTATTGCTTCAGTGTTCTTGTCTTCCTGGTTATTGCTTCAGTGTTCTTGTCTCCCTGGTTATTGCTTCAGTGTTCTTGTCTCCCTGGTTATTGCTTTAGTGTTCTTTTAACCAAGGTCGCCTCGAAGTCCAAGGTCAACCCAGCCTAGAGAACATAAAAAAACATCATCACCAAAAGCTCTCACATCTCAACAAAGCCTACCTGCACCAGAGAATAGCTGAGGGTTCGCCATCTGCAACATGGTATCTTCAGGCAACCAAATTAGAAAGGTTAAATATCCCCAAAGGAATCCACAGGGAAATAGGAGTTAAGCTATATAGACTATGTCTAGGTTACAGATGCAACTGGGAGATTGGTGATCCCCAACAGAGAGAGTGCATCTTCTGCCAAACTGTCACAGAAAAGCCATTACTTCACTATCTTCTGGAATGTGAAGCAACCAATGACTTTAGAAGAGCTTTAAGAGTTCCTGAATCATGCAGTGGCCACCCAGAAGCCATCAACACAGCCACTCTCCTGGTCAACAAAGGTATGCAGCAGCTGGATACCCTCATAAAGACTGTGAAGCAGTATCCTCCCCCGCGATAACAGCTTGATGGTTAAATGCAACCTCAGAACACTGAGAAAAAAAATTGTACCACTTACGGGCTATTCATGCCCGTGCCACCTCTTGGGTGGCTTAATCTTTATCAATCAATCAGAAGTCCAAGGTCACCCTAGGTACCAACATCTCACTGGGAACCAAGGTCGGTCTTGGGACCAAGGTCGTCTTGGAGACCATGGTCAGTGTGGGGTCTAAGGTCTCCCCTGGGGGGCCACGGACGGCCTGGAGGAAAAAGGTCGTCCTGGAGATCATGGCCAGTGGGGGGTCTAAGGTCTCCCCTGGAAGGGCCACGGACGGCCTGGAGGAAAAAGGTCACCCTGGAGACCAAGGTCGACCTGAGGGCTAAGGTCGGGCTGGTGGGCAAGGACGACGTGGGGAGAAGAACCCAAGAACACACTCCAGATGGAACCAGTCTTTCGACTGACGATGCCTTCCCTTCCTTCTCATAGGTGTAGGTTCCCGACACACAGATTAAGCCTCTCCTTCCTGCGAAAGAAGCTATCCAAAACAGATCGAGATTTTTCCCCCCCAAAAAGTCCAGCCTCATCACAGATGAAACTTGCCACCAAAGTTACCCTGCCTTCCATACAGTTGCAGCCTCTCCCTTTCAAAGACAGCCTTTCCCCTTCTCCCTCCATAGACGCTGCCCCCTTCTCCCTCCACAGATGCTGCCCCCTTCTCCCTCCACAGACGCAGCCCCTTCTCCCTCTACAGACGCAGCCCCTTCTCCCTTCACAGACATAAGAACATTAGAACAAAGGCAACTGCAGAAGGCCTATTGGCCCATACGAGGCAGCTCCTATTTATATCCACCCAATCCCACTCATATACTTGTCCAACCCGCGCTTGAAACAATCGAGGGACCCCACCTCCAGCACGTTACGCGGTAATTGGTTCCACAAATCAACAACCCTGTTACTGAACCAGTATTTACCCAAGTCTTTCCTAAATATAACCTTATCCAATTTATACCCATTGTTTCGTGTTCTGTCTTGTGTTGATACTTTTAATACTATTAATATAAGAACATAAGAACATAAGAACAAAGGTAACTGCAGAAGGCCTATTGGCCCATACGAGGCAGCTCCTATTCTATAACCACCCAATCCCACTCATATACTTGTCCAACCCGTGCTTGAAACAATCGAGGGACCCCACCTCCACAATGTTACGCGGCAATTGGTTCCACAAATCAACAACCCTGTTACTGAACCAGTATTTACCCAAGTCTTTCCTAAATCTAAACTTATCCAATTTATATCCATTGTTTCGTGTTCTGTCCTGTGTTGATACTTTTAATACCCTATTAATATCCCCCCGGTTATGTCCATTCATCCACTTGTAAACCTCTATCATGTCACCCCTCTATCATGTCACCCCTTTGCTAAAGTCAAGGCACGCAACATCACAACCCCCACCACCATCAACTGCCTCAACTATGCTAGAACAAAAAGACAACAAATTTGTTAAACACGAACGGCCACTCATAAAACCATGCCGCGACTCAATTATAAATTTATGTTTTTCAAGATGAAGACGAATCCTATCTGCTATTATAAATTCGAGCAACTTTCCCACAATAGACGCCAGGCTAATTGGTCGATAGCCAGACGCAAGTGATCTATCTCCCTTCTTAAAAACCGGCATCACACCAGCAACCTTCCAAAACTCCGGCACTCTGCCCGACTCCACTGACCCATCAAACATGGTTGACAGCGGGTCACAAAGCTCCTCCTTGCACTCCCCAAGCACCCCGGCAAACACCTCATCCGGCCCCGGGGATTTGCTTGGTTTGAGCTTCACTACCCGTCCAAGAACATCCTCCCTGGCAACTGCTAAAGTCGTCAACCCGTCCTCGTCTCCACCCACACAAACTTGCTCGGCTGAAGGCACATTGCCAAGTTCCTCTTTAGTAAATACAGATACAAAACATTTACCAAAAACACCACTCATCTCCTCATCACCATCCGTTATTTGACCCGTCTCAGTTTTCATTGGACCAATCCTTTCCCTAGTCCCAGTACGATATAACTGAAAAAAACCTCTAGGACCCGTCTCTGCTTGCCCTGCCATGCGAACCCCATAGTTTCCCTTTGCTTTCCTTATCTCCCCTTTAACATTTCCAACCAGTTGCACGAATTCCTGTTCCAAAGTGACCTCCCCACTTTTAATCCTTTTGTACCAAGCTCTCCCCTTACCTATAAGGTCCCTCAAATTCCCTGTTATCCACTTTGGGTCACTAGCATTCGATCTACTCAATCTGTATGGTATACTACGTTCCTGTGCCGTGTGTAGAATATTCTTAAATAAGTTATATATTGAATCCACATCGAAATCCCCACTTAAGTCACCTGTCGCTGGGTTCACGTCTCGCTCCAAGACCGGCCCACACCCCCCACACCCCATACCCAAGACTTTCCAATGAATTTGACCCAAAAAATTTCTTAGGCTATTAAAATCAGCTTTTCGAAAATCTGGCACTTTAACAGAATTTTCTCCTACAGGTCAATTCCATTCTATGCTAAATCTGATTTCTTTGTGATAACTGTTCCCCAGCTATCCCCTTTGTTATGTCCATTCACCCACTTGTAAACCTCTATCATGTCACCCCTAACTCTTCGCCTTTCCAGTGAATGCAACTTAAGCTTTGTTAATCTTTCTTCATATGAAAGATTTCTAATTTGGGGAATTAACTTAGTCATCCCTCGCATGAAAACGTTCAAGTGAATTTATATCCATTCTATAATATGGCGACCAAAACTGAACTGCATAATCAAAATGGGGCCTAACTAGAGCAAGATATAGCTTGAGAACCACACCAGGTGTCTTGTTACTAACGCTGCGATTAATAAATGCAAGTGTCCGATTTGCCTTATTACGAACATTTATGCATTGATCCTTTTGTTTTAAATTCTTACTAATCATAACTCCCAGATCCCTTTCGCAGTCTGAATTCGCAATCTCAACACCATCTAGCTCGTATCTTGTAACTCTATCATCATTACTTAACCTCAGAACTTTACATTTTCAGCGTTAAACTGCATCTGCCAATCCTTTGACCATTTCAAAACCCTATCTAGATCAACTTGAAGTGATAGTGAGTCCTCCTCTGAATTAATTTCCCTACCGATTTTCGTATCATCGGCAAATTTGCAAATGTTGCTACTCAAACCTGAATCTAAATCATTTATATATATTATAAACAACAGAGGTCCCAGGACAGAGCCTTGAGGCACTCCACTTACAACATTTCCCCACTCTGACTTGATTCCATTTATACTAACTCTCTGTTTCCTTTGGTATAGCCATGCCCTAATCCAGCTTAATATAGCACCCCCAATACCATGAGACTATCTTTTTAATCAGTCTTTCATGTGGCACTGTATCAAAAGCTTTGCTAAAGTCAAGGTACACAACATCACAATCCTTACCACTATCAACTGCCTCAACTATGCTAGAATAAAAAGATAACAAATTTGTTAAACATGAACGGCCATTATAAAAGCATGTTGCGACTCAATTATTAATTTATGTTTTTCAAAATGAAGACGAATTTTATTTGCTATTATAGATTCTAGTAACTTTCCCACAATAGACGTTAGGCTAATTGGTCGATAGTTAGACGCAAGTGATCTCCTTTCTTAAAAACTGGTATCACATTAGCAACTTTCCAAAGCTCTGGCACTCTGCCTGACTCTATTGATTTATTAAATATGGTTGACAGTGGGTCACAAAGCTCCTCTTTGCATTCTTTAAGCACCCTGGCAAACACTTCATCCGGCCCTGGGGATTTGTTTGGTTTGAGTTTTACTATATGTTTAAGATCATCCTCCCTGGTAACTGCAAAACTCGTCAACCTTTCCTCGTCCCCACCCACATAGACTTGTTCGGCTGAAGGCATATTGTTAAGTTCCTCTTTAGTAAATACAGATACAAAATATTTATTAAAAATACTACTCATCTCTTCATCACTATCTGTTATTTGACCTGTCTCAGTTTTTAATGGACCTATCCTTTCCCTAGTCTTAGTACGATATAACTGTAAAAACCCTTTAGGATTTGTCTTTGCTTGCCCTGCTATGCGAACTTCATAGTTTCTTTTTGCTTTCCTTATCTTTTTTTAACATTTCTAACCAGTTGTACGAATTCCTGTTCTAAAGTGACCTCCCCATTTTTAATCCTTTTGTACCAAGCTCTCTTTTTACCTATAAGGTTCTTCAAATTATTTGTTATCCACTTTGGGTCATTAGTATTCGATCTATTCAATTTGTATGGTATACTACGTTCCTGTGCTTTGTTTAGAATATTCTTAAATAAGTTATATATTGAATCCACATCGAAATCCCCATTTAAGTCACCTATCGCTGGGTTCATGTCTCGCTCCAAGACCGGCCCACACCCCATACCCAAGACTTTCCAATCAATTTGACCCAAAAAATTTATTATTCTATTAAAATCAGCTTTTTCGAAAATCTGGCACTGTAACAGAATTTTCTCCTACAGGTTTATTCCATTCTATGCTAAATCTGATTTCTTTGTGATCACTGTTCCCTAGCTCACTCCCTATTTCGATGTCATTAATTTGTGTTTCCCCTGTTAGTTAACACTAAATCTAAAATATTATTTTCCCGTGTTGGTTCCTTAATGTGTTGCGTAAGAAAGCAATCGTCAATTAATTCTAGAAAATCTTCTGCTTCACTATTCCCTGTTTTGTTCAACCAGTTTATTCCGCTAAAATTAAAGTCACCCATGACGTAAATACTGTTAGATCTAGATGCTCTAGATATTTCATCCCATAGGTGCTTTGCTTCCATTGTCTAAATTTGGTGGCCTATATATAACTCCTATTATAATATTATTAGCTTTTTCGTTTAATTCTATCCAAATAGTTTCTGTGTGTGGCTCAGTTTTGATTCCCTCTTTGAGACTACATTACAAATTGTCCCTAACATATATGGCTACTCCACCTCCTCGTCTAATATATCTATCTGTGTGAAATAGTTTAAATCCATATATTTGATATTCAGCTAATAGTTCTCTATTTTCTACATTCATCCACGTTTCGGTAAGTGCAATAATATCCATTTTTTTGTGCAGACAAGAACATTTAATTCGGTAATTTTATTTCTTACACTTCTACTGTTAGTGTAATATACCCTAAGTGAATTGTTATTTTGAGGCCCTTCTCTTTCCCTGATCATTTTGCCAATTCCTTTCTCCCACAAACACATACTTTTATTACCTCCTTCCTCCAAATCAATTCCCATACCTCTATCTACTAACAGTTTAAACCCAAACAAACACCTCTAACCACTTCTTCCAACGAGTTCGCAACAGCAACAACCCCAGCCCTCGATAGATGCACCCCATTACGAGCATACATTTCATTTCTTCCATAGAAGTGTTCCCAGTTGTCTATGAAAGATATTGCATTTGATTTGCAATATCTTTCCAGCCGGCAATTGACACCAAGTGCCCTCGATATCCATTCATTTCCCACTCCCTTTCTTGGAAGAATGCCACATATGATCGGGATTCCTCCCTTGCTCCTAACTAATTCTGTGGCAGCCCCTTCTCCCTTCACAGAGGCAGCCTCCCCTCTTGCAATACGTGCAGAGCCGGAACATAAGACCAAAGGCAACTGCAGAGGGCCTATTGGCCCATACGAGGCAGCTCCTATTTATAACCTCCCAATCCCACTTATATACTTGTCCAACCCGCGCGTGAAACAATTGAGGGACCCCACCTCCAGCACGTTACGCGGTAATTGGTTCCACAAATCAACAACCCTGTTACTTTACCAGTATTTACCCAAGTCTTTCCTAAATCTAAACTTATCCAATTTATACCCATTGTTTCGTGTTCTGTCTTGTGTTGATACTTTTAATACCCTATTAATATCTCCTTTGTTATGTCCATTCACCCACTTGTAAGCCTTTATCATGTCACCACTAACTCTTCGCCTTTCCAGTGAATGCAACTTAAGCTTTGTTAATCTTTCTTCATATGAAAGATTTCTTTTTTGGGGAATTAACTTAGTCATCCTACGCTGGACACGTTCAAGTGAATTTATATCCATTCTATAATATGGCGACCAAAACTGAACTGCATAATCTAAATGGGGCCTAACTAGAGCAAGATATAGCTTGAGAACCACACCAGGTTACTAACGCTGCGATTAATAAATCCAAGTGTCCGATTTGCCTTATTACGACCATTTATGCATTGATCCTTTTGTTTTAAATTCTTACTAATCATAACTCCCAGATCCCTTTCGCAATCCGACTTCGCAATCTCAACACCATCTAGCTCGTATCTTGTAACTCTATCATCATTACCTAACTTCAGAACTTTACATTTATCAGCATTAAACTGCATCTGCCAATCCTTTGACCATTTCAAAACCCTATGTAGATCAACTTGAAGTGATAGTGAGTCCTCCTCCGAATTCATTTCCCTACCGATTTTCGTATCATCGGCAAATTTGCAAATGTTGCTACTCAAACCTGAATCTAAATCATTTATATATATTATAAACAACAGAGGTCCCAGGACAGAGCCTTGAGGCACTCCACTTACAACATTTTCCCACTCTGACTTGATTCCATTTATACTAACTCTCTGTTTCCTTTGGTACAGCCATGCCCTAATCCAGCTTAATATAGCACCCCCAATACCATGAGACTCTATCTTTTTAATCAGTCTTTCATGTGGCACTGTATCAAAAGCTTTGCTAAAGTCAAGGTACACAACATCACAATCCTTACCTCTATCAACAGCCTCAACTATGCTAGAATAAAAAGATAACAAATTTGTTAAACATGAACGGCCATTTATAAAACCATGTTGCGACTCAATTATTAATTTATGTTTTTCAAGATGAAGATGAATTTTATTTGCTATTATAGATTCGAGTAACTTTCCCACAATAGACGTTAGGCTAATTGGTCGATAATTAGACGCAAGTGATCTATCTCCTTTCTTAAAAACTGGTATCACGTCATTAGCAACTTTCCAAAATTCTGGCACTCTGCCTGACTCTATTGATTTATTAAATATGGTGGACAGTGGGTCACAAAGCTCCTCTTTGCATTCTTTAATCACCCTGGCAAACACTTCTTCCGGCCCTGGGGATTTGTTTGGTTTGAGTTTTACTATTTGTTTAAGAACATCCTCCCTGGTAACTGCTAAACTCGTCAACCAGTCCTCGTCCCCACCCACATAGACTTGTTCGGCTGAAGGCATATTGTTAAGTTCCTCTTTAGTAAATACAGATACAAAATATTTATTAAAAATACTACTCATCTCTTCATCACTATCTGTTATTTGACCTGTCTCAGTTTTTATTGGACCTATCCTTTCCCTAGTCTTAGTACGATATAACTGAAAAAACCCTTTAGGATTTGTCTTTGCTTGCCCTGCTATGAGAACTTCATAATTTCTTTTTGCTTTCCTTATCTCTTTTTTAACATTTCTAACCAGTTGTACGAATTCCTGTTCTAAAGTGACCTCCCCATTTTTAATCCTTTTGTACCAAGCTCTCTTTTTACCTATAAGGTTCTTCAAATTCTTTGTTATCCACTTTGGGTCATTAATATTCGATCTATTCAATTTGTATGGTATACTACGTTCCTGTGCTTTGTTTAGAATATTCTTAAATAAGTTATATATTGAATCCACATCGAAATCCCCATTTATGTCACCTATCGCTGGGTTCATGTCTCGCTCCAAGACCGGCCCACACCCCATACCCAAGACTTTCCAATCAATTTGACCCAAAAAATTTCTTAGGCTATTAAAATCAGCTTTTCGAAAATCTGGCACTTTAACAGAATTTTCTCCTACAGGTCTATTCCATTCTATGCTAAATCTGATTTCTTTGTGATCACTGTTCCCTAGCTCACTCCCTATTACGATGTCATTAATTTGTGTTTCCCTGTTAGTTAACACTAAATCTAAAATATTATTTTCCCGTGTTGGTTCCTTAATGTGTTGCGTAAGAAAGCAATCGTCAATTAATTCTAGAAAATCTTCTGCTTCACTATTCCCTGAACTGATCCACTTAAGCCACAGTCTTCACGCAAGAGGCTCTTACGACTGGATTCTAAGAAAATGAAGAAGCCGACATTTAATACACTAGAATTATGACTTGTTTTTCTCCGATGGGTTTCTTGGGGGCGGCGGGAACAGTTTGCTTCACTCAACACAGATCTTAACGGGACCTGACCAGGCCTTGATCTTGGCTTATGACGCCCCAGGCACACGCAGGCCTAGCTAACACTCCGTGTCCCGCAATGTGGGAGCGGGCAGGTGTGGGGGAGGGCAGGATGACGGGGGTGTGAGGGAGGGCAGGATGACGGTGTCGGGGAGGGCAGGATAACGGGGGTGTGGGGGAAATGCAGGATAACTGGGGTGTGGGGGGAGGGCAGGATGACGGGGGTGTGGGGGGAGGGCAGGATGACGGGGGTGTGAGGGAGGGCAGGATGACGGGGGTGTGGGGGGAGGGCAGGATAACGGGGGTGTGGGGGAGGGCAGGATAACGGGGGTGTGGGGGGAGGGCAGGATGACGGGGGTGTGGGGGGAGGGCAGGATGACGGGGGTGTGAGGGAGGGCAGGATGACGGGGGTGTGAGGGAGGGCAGGATGACGGGGGTGTGAGGGAGGGCAGGGTGACGGGGGTGTGAGGGAGGGCAGGATGACAGGGGTGTGAGGGAGGGCAGGATGACGGGGGTGTGAGGAAGGGCAGGATGACGGGGGTGTGAGGGAGGGCAGGATGACGGGGGTGTGAGGGAGGGCAAGATGACGGGGTTGTGAGGGAGGGCAGGATGACGTAGGTGTGAGGGAGGGCAGGATGACGGGGGTGTGAGGGAGGGCAGGGTGACGGGGGTGTGAGGGAGGGCAGGATGACGGGGGTGTGAGGGAGGGCAGGATGACGGGGGTGTGAGGGAGGGCAGGATGACGGGGGTGTGAGGGGAGGGCAGGATGACGGGGGGTGTGAGGGCAGGATGACGGGGGTGTGAGGGAGGGCAGGATGACGCGGGTGTAGGGGAGGGCAGGATGACCGGGGTGTGAGGGAGGGCAGGATGACCGGGGTGTGAGGGAGGGCAGGATGACGGAGGTGTGAGGGAGGGCAGGATGACGGGGGTGTGAGGGAGGGCAGGATGATGGAGGTGTGAGGGAGGGCAGGATGACGGGGGTGTGAGGGAGGGCAGGGTGACGGGGGTGTGAGGGAGGGCAGGATGACCGGGGTGTGAGGGAGGGCAGGATGACGGAGGTGTGAGGGAGGGCAGGATGACGGAGGTGTGAGGGAGGGCAGGATGACGGAGGTGTGAGGGAGGGCAGGATGACGGGGGTGTGAGGGAGGGCAGGGTGACGGGGGTGTGGGGGCAGGGCAGTATGACGGGGGTGTGAGGGAGGGCAGGATGACGGGGGGGTGAGGGAGGGCAGGATGACGGAGGTGTGAGGGAGGGCAGGATGACGGGGGTGTGAGGGAGGGCAGGGTGACGGGGGTGTGAGGGAGGGCAGGATGACGGGGGTGTGAGGGAGGGCAGGGTGACGGGGGCGTGAGGGAGGGCAGGATGACCGGGGTGTGAGGGAGGGCAGGATGACGGAGGTGTGAGGGAGGGCAGGATGACGGAGGTGTGAGGGAGGGCAGGATGACGGAGGTGTGAGGGAGGGCAGGATGACGGGGGTGTGAGGGAGGGCAGGGTGACGGGGGTATGGGGGAGGGCAGGATGACGGGGGTGTGAGGGAGGGCAGGATGACGGGGGTGTGAGGGAGGGCAGGATGACGGAGGTGTGAGGGAGGGCAGGATGACAGGGGTGTGAGGGAGGGCAGGATGACTGGGGTGTGAGGGAGGGCAGGATGACGGGGGTGTGAGGGAGGGCAGGATGACGGGGGTGTGAGGGAGGGCAGGATGACGGTGTGAGGGAGGGCAGGATGACGCGGGTGTTTGGGAGGGCAGGATGACGGGGGTGTGAGGGAGGGCAGGATGACGGGGGTGTGAGGAGGGCAGGATGACGGGGGTGTTGGGGGGAGGGCAGGATGACGGGGGTGTTGGGGCGAGGGCAGGATGTCAGGGGTATGGGGGAGGGTAGAAGAGGGTGAGGGGGGTGGGCAGAATAACGGGGGGGGGGGTAGGTTAGGATGACGAGGGTGTGGGGGAGGGCTGGATGACGGCGGTATGGGGTGAGGGAAGGATGTCTGGGGTGTGGGGGAGGGTAGAAGAGGGTGAGGGGGGGAGGGTAGAAGAGGGTGAGGGGGGTGGGTAGAAGAGGGTGAGGGGGAGGGCAGGATTACGGGGGGGGGTAGGGAAGGATGACGAGGGTGTGGGGGAGGGCTGGATGACGGCGGTGTGGGGGGAGGGCAGGATGTCAGGGGTGTGGGGGAGGGTAGAAGAGGGTGAGTGGGGAGGGCTGGATGACGGGGGTTAGGGAAGGATGACGAGGGTGTGGGGGAGGGCTGGATGAGGGCGTAATGAGGAAAGAAAGTATGAGAGCTGTCGACCCCACAGACGAATTCATAAATTTTTAAAAGCTGTTCATTCAAAGTGGAAATTTTCTCAAATATAAATTAATATTATATTTGCATATTGTACATATATAGGTATAAGTTAGGTTAGGTTAGGTGTTTAGGTTCTGTTGGCGAGTGTTTGTATTCAACCCATCCTCGACTCAAGTCCATTACATTCAGCGGTCAACCCCAGAGACGCATTCATAAATTTTAACATGCTGTTTATTCAAAACGGGAATTTTCTTAAGTATAAATTAATATAATATAAGAACACTGCCTTTCCCTAAAAAGCGGTGGGTTTTCTGAGAAGAAAACGTATGTCTGGAAGCTCAGTCCAACCGCCCAAACTGAAATCGCAACGAGCCGAAGTTATATAAGCTCTGCCTACAGACCGGGTGGCCCAACAAGCAAGCAGCTGCTCACTTACAAAACGTAAGGTACAGTGAAGTTGTAAACCGTTTTTCCTAGCCCGTCCTCCCAACAAAGACCCAAAAGAGATTCCATGCACCCTCCAAACTCCGTGAGGCAGCATCCGCATGCTCATTTAAAGAGACACCAACATGGCTGGGAACCCAGCAAAACGCAACCGGCTTAAATTTACTGGAGATAAGAAACAGCCAATGTTGAATCTCAATGACCACAGGGTGGACTGGATTAAAGGACCCTAAAGCCATGAGGGCACTACGAGAGTCAACTACTACCACGAAGGAGGATTCCCCCAGGAAAGCAGGAGACGAAGAGCATAATAGTTCTGCTGTGAAGATGCTAGCCTCCGGAGGAAGGCGACACATATAAGTGTAGTCAGGAAAAACAACAGTAGCTCACACCGTCAGCAGACTTTGACCCGTCGGTGAAGATGGGAACAGAGTGGGAGTGAGAAGAAAAGTGCTCAAGGAAGAGGCGTTTCAGAACTAGGAGGAGTAAAAGCTTTAGTGATGTGGGTCAGAGAAGTACAAAATTTGGGAAGGGGGACCCTCTACGGGGGCAAGGAGGGAACAATACGAGTAGAAACATTAGTAATACGAACCGAAAGAGAATCTTGTAAGAGACAAACGGACAGAAAGAGGAACATGAACTACAGGAGGGGTAAAAGTCAAAGCACCATAGAGGTGAGAGTGAGGATGCTGTAAGGATCGCGCAAGACAGCGAAGACTGTAGCGATCACGGCGATCCTGGAGAGACAGAAAGCCAGTGTCAGCGTACAAGCTGAGGGTAGGAGTTGAACGAAAAGCACCAGAGCTGAGGCGCAACCCAGTATGGTGCAAAGGATCAAGACGGCGACAAATATAGGTAGTGCTGCAAAGAATTGACCACAACGATAGTCACCATGGAGCTTCAACTTTCACCAAGCACCTAAAGGTGTGCAAACTCCTCAATGCTGAACCACCCAGGCAAAACTTCCATTTTATCTGTATCCACTACTAAGTATACACAGCATATAATATAGTGAGAATAAAAATCGATTTTTTTTTAATTTTTAATGGTCCAATATATAAAACAATGAGAATGAGAGGTCACAATGACCAAGGATAAAGCGATGTATGTAATTATAACATCCAGAACCACAATTTTCTGGATATATCTGCCCACTTAAGTAAAATGATTCAATGACAATCATTAAAAGAATATTATAGTTCCATTTAATATAATCCTAAATCTGTAACTAGTTTTCCTAGAAAACTAGAAAACTAGAAAAACTATGAGCAGATGATCATGTCCATTGTGAGAACTAAACATTAAAATTGTCTATTCTAGCAATTTCATGGCTAACAAAACTCACCACATTCAAAGTAAATAATTATTTGCAATGTGAATGGCCCTTTATGCTATTGGGTTCATTCATAGCCATATTAAAGATAATTGCAAAACTTAAAGGGAAACAGAAATAAAAGGTGATTTTTTTTGTGAGGGTTTACATTAATATTTCAAAGGGTAGGAAATTAATAACAAAGTTCCATATACAGTACTGTAATAACAAGAATTACCATACATTTAACATAACATAATAAAGGCCTTTCTCTCGGCCTTATCCATCTTTGATTCCCATTTCCTTACAGTAGGTAATTATTAAAAAAAAAATGTTAAATGTGTACAAAATATATAATTCAATACCTTTATGGAGAAATCATTTACCTTCAATGTTATTATACGTAAACCAAAGAGTGCCCTATGTACTTACTACATACAGAAATCGATTCACAAAAATAACTAATGTAATATAAAATCTTTAGGTTGCAAGTTCTAGCGCTTTGATTTCTTTTTCTGCTTTCTCCTTTGTTCCTCTTCATCTTCTTCATAGCTTGGAGAGTACAAAGGTGATGTTGGACTATAACCTGGAGTAGTTGGGCTGTATGTGGGGCTAGTAGGGCTATACTTGGGGCTACTTGGACTATAGATTGGAGAAGTTGGGGAATATTTTGGACCTGAAGGACTATACTGAGGACTAGAGGGACTGTATGTAGGAGATGTTGGAGAGTACTTGGGTGATGTGGGCGAGTATTTGGGCGATGTGGGCGAATATTTAGGGGAGGACGGTGAATATGAAGGAGAAGTGGGTGAATAAGTTGGGCTTGTAGGTGAATATTTTGGTGAGCTGGGAGAATACGAGGGTGAGCCAGGTGAGTAAGTGGGACTTGTTGGGGAATAGTTGGGGCTGGTGGGAGAGTACTTGGGGGACGATGGGGAATAGGACGGGGAAGCTGGTGAATACTGAGGGGAGCTGGGTGAATAAGATGGACTAGTTGGGGAGTAGGACGGACTTGTTGGAGAATATCCAGGAGAAGATGGAGAGTAGTTAGGGGCATAGCTCGGAGATGTTGGCGAGTAGGAGGGTGATGTTGGCGAGTAGGATGGTGATGTGGGCGAATAGGATGGACTGGTAAGAGAGTAAGAGGGAGAAGTGGGACTGTAGCTGGGGGATGTTGGAGAATAAGAAGGACTTGTAGGGGAATATGATGGAGATGTGGGAGAGTAAGATGGTGATGTGGGAGAATATGATGGTGATGTGGGAGAATATGATGGTGAAGTTGGGGAATAGGATGGTGATGTTGGAGAGTATGATGGAGAGGTGGGACTATAAGATGGTGATGTGGGAGAATATGATGGACTTGTTGGAGAGTACTGCGGTGAGGTTGGGGAGTAGTGTGGGCTTGTTGGACTGTAGGTGGGAGAAGTTGGAGAATATCCTGGTGAAGCTGGAGTCATGCTTGGAGATATAGGCTGATATGCTGGTGATGAGGGAGAGTATGAGGGTGAGAGCGCATTGGCTGGACTTGGAATGTATGGACTCGTGCAGCCTGGAGACACTGGACTGCTAGGTTGTGGAGACCAAGCTGGAGAATATCCTGGTGAGAGGCCTGTTGTCTCACTAGCTGCAGCTGGAGAGAAAGATGGCCCACCTGGTGTCATTCCACTACCTACACCAGGGGTCCATGCACCATAGGGTGACATTGATGGTGTTGCTCCTGAAGCCCAAGGGGTTTGGGCAGGCGTCATCCCTGAAGATGGTGATGATGCTCCAAAGATTCCTCCACCCATCATCATGCCTTGTCCTGGCATGGGGATTTCCATACCCAACTTACACTTAGCATCATCTAATACTAAGTCAAATGAACCAGAACCAATCTTGGGAAGCTGTCCTAACATAATGTTTTCAGAAACACCTCGGATAGGGTCTACTTCAGCACAAGATGCAGCTTCCATCAGCACATCCACAGACTCTTCAAATGAACATTTCATTAGTGCACCAGTGTCTTGTCTATTAATTCCATGACGTGTGATAGCCATCAAGTGACCCTTGCTCGTCATAACATCACAAAGCAAGGCAAGATGACGGTAGTTCACATAAAGACCATAGAACATGAGCACAGCATTCATTTCCTTTTCAATACATTTTCGCACAGCTTCAACTCCAAGGACTTCGAATACTTCCAAGATGTCATTAGAGGAGGTTCGAACAGGATCTACATCTCTTTCAGATAGTACTTTCATGAGAGCAGTTCCATCAGTCTCTAGCAGCCACTCAGCTATAGCCTTAAACTCGCCCTTGTCATTTACAATGATGCGCTTCTTTTCATCAGTCTGGGGTAAATGCATGTACACTTTGGTGATGGCTTCAATACCCTGCAGAGTCAGGTCATTCAGCATATTTGCCTCTATGCACCGCAGGAAAGTATCATCTTCCATCTTGTCCACCTGCAAGAGAAAGCTGGTAAGCAAGCATGACATCCTTTATACTAGTCACTAGCCCCACAAACTATATGACAAGCCAACAAGAATTCTTTTAAAAAATCTAATCAAGCACAATCTTTAAATCTAATCAAGCACAACCCAGTACTTTTTCTCATCCTCATATCGGACAGACAAGAACACAACCTATAGCACTGTATCATCCTTTGCAGATGACACTAAGATCTTCATGAGAGTAGGCAACATAGAGGACACGGCAAACCTCCAATCAAATGTAGATCAGGTTTTTTCTATGAAAATAATATGGTGTTTAACGAAGATAAGTTCCAGCTCATGCGCTTTAAAAACGGAAACCACGTACAAAACTCAGGCAAATCATAACATAGAACGAAAAGGCAATGTAAAGGATCTGGGTGTACTCATGTCGGAAGACCTTTCTTCTAAAGAACACAATAAAGTAGCCGTCACAACTGCAAGAAAAATGACCGGTTGGATAACAAGAACTTTTCACACTAGAGATGCTATACCGATGATGATACTTTTCAAAACGCTTGTGCTCTCTAGAGTGGAGTACTGCTGCACAATGACAGCCCCTTTCAAAGCTGGAGAAATTGCTGACGTGGAGAGCGTGCAGAGATCCTTTACTGCTAGAATCCACTCAATAAAACATCTAAACTATTGGGACCGACTAAAGAGCCTAAATCTGTATTCCCTTGAGCGCAGGTGGGAGAGATGCATAATAATTTACACGTGGAAAATATTAGAGAGGCTGGTCCCAAACCTGCACACAGAAATAACATCACATGAGACCAGAAGACATGGCAGGATGTGCAGAATACCCCGGTTGAAAAGCAGAGGTGCAACAGGTACTCAAGAGAGAACTATCAACATCAGAGGCCCGAGACTGTTCAACACGCTTCTGCTACACACAAGGGGGGGGGGGCGACCGGGGAGCCGAGCGGACAGCACACTGGACTTGTGATCCTGTGGTCCTGGGTTCGATCCCAGGCGCCGGCGAGAAACAATGGGCAAAGTTTCTTTCACTCTATGTTCCTGTTACCTAGCAGTAAAATAGGTACCTGGGAGTTAGTCAGCTGTCACGGGCTGCTTCCTGGGGATGGAGGCCTGGTCGAGGACCGGGCCGCGGGACACTAAAGCCCCGAAATCATCTCAAGATAACCTCAAGAAGGAGCATAACTGGCAAACCCCTCACAGTGTTCAAGAGAGAACTGGATAAGCACCACCAAATGATACCTGATCAACCAGGCTGTGACTCATACGTCAGGCTGCGAGCAGCCGCATCCAACAGCCTTGTTGATCAGCCCAGCAACCAGGAGGCCTGGTCGACAACCGGGCCATGGGGACGCTAAGCCCCGGAAGCACCTCAAGGTAAGTAACCCCTCAATCATAAATTAAGCAGTGTGATATCTGGAAAATATCTACGCTGCACAGCCTACTGCAAAAGCAGTAAAAGTAAGTAATTATCAAAAGAAGGCACCAAGCCAGGGAAGCTATGTAGCACTGTCAAAAGTGCAAGATATTCAAAAGGCGCAAAATATCACTAAGGATGCCAATAACAGAACAAAAGCGCATAAGGCGAACAACATCAAAGGCATCCGATTCACCAAGGATACTATCGAGGGACAGTCGGGAAGCAAGACGCACCCACATCCTGGAAGTCAGGACATTCAACAAGGATATGCACTGCCATAAGAAGGACAATGCAATTCGGACAATAAGGAGCAGGGTGGCGCTCCAAGTGCCCGTGAGTTTAATGGGTACGGCCAATACCTAACCTTGTCAGAGTTGTTTCCTACCACCGGTTTTGGTGGTAGGAGGAAGGCCACGGGGACACACCACCCTGCTTGTTACCAGTGACAAGACCAGCGATCCTGCCAACGGGCATGAATAAAAGGGTAGAAGTCGGTCGTTAAATGAGCTGTAGCATCCGCACGCTCATTTAAGGAAATACCAATATGGCTGGGAACCCAGCAAATCTCAACTATCTTAAATCTGCTGGAGATAATTGGCAACACGAACCGAGAGTGAACCTTGCAAGTGAGACAACCGTACAGAAAGGGGAAGGTGGTGACAGGGAAGAGGGCCCACAGGAGGGGTAATGGTAAAAGTACGACATAAGAGAGAGTGAGGGTATTGAGACCGTGCAAAGCAGTGAAGACAGTAGCGATTACAGCGATCTTGTAGACAGGATGCCGGTCTCAACAATCAGGCTTTAGATAGGGGTCAAACGAAAGGCACCAGAGCTAAGATGGAGCAAATTATGGTGAAGAGCTTCAAGACGAAGGGTGGAGGGAGGGGCAGACAAGTGAACTGGACAGCCATAATCGAGTTTAGACAGCACGAGAGAGGAATGTAAAGAGGAGCGTGCACCTATCAGCTCCCCCAGAAAGTATGGGACAAGAGTGCTTGAGTGCTTACCAAAAGTAGAGCATCTGACAAAGAAAATATAACATGCACTTTTATTATGAAAATGGATGAATTTGAGACCATCAGATCAATAATAAAAATAGAACTGACTGGACTAGAAGCAACATACTAAAAAAAAGGATTTAAACATTTAATGTGCTAGATATCTCTAATGTCCAGAATATTCATGTAAATTTTGCCTAATGAATTTTATAAATATTGAAAACATTAAAGGACAGAGTAAAGTGAAATAACCTGTTCCTCTGCATCATCAGCCAATTTTTCGTCACCAACAATAATACGGATTCGGAGTACAAGCTTCTCTGCATTATCGTCATTAAAGATGCAATTAAGATCATCACCAAAGCCAGAGTTGATCTTTTGAGAAATTTGTTCCATAGTCAGCTTCTTATCTGCATGAAATTAATTTCTTTATTACATAGTGTTACAACTCTACAAATAATTAATGTTAAAATACTTTGTCAATACAGAAGACTTTGAACATTATTTGAACATTTATCAATCAATTCTGCAGTGCATAAGATCCAAGCAATATACAGCATCCAGCATTTTAATTTCTACATTAATCAACATTACTAACCTGTCATTTTTTTACGATCAAGCTCAATGCGAAGAAGCCATGGGGAGATTCTAGAGACATCGAAGTCAGGCATTTCATAATAAACATTGACAAACTCTCAATCCTCAGTAATACAAGTGTTCTGGGGATCTGGGTCATAGTAGATGGCAGTGTTGGATGTTACCTGCAAAATGTCAAAAAGTTTGCTTACAGTTCCCTTAATAAGGACTGGTTCCAACTGCACTTAAAACTCTCTTCTTTAACTTTTTTTTTGTTATAGCAGGTTGGTAATTTCCATATTTGAACTCCACACAATCCAGCTTGCTACTTTATGAATAACAATATGGCTAATGCACATAATGGGTTACATTTTTGTACAGTACGATGCTACCTCCCACAATTTCCACAACCCACAAATGTTCTCTCTTTGGCTGGAAATTTTGCTTAAAAAATGCAGTTAGGTATTTAATTCAGGAAAGAAGAAAATTTTGAACAAATAAAATAAAAATAAAATAAAATTTTGGCGATTATTTTTCCCCATATATCCTTGATGGACGAGTTAATTTGATTTCTAAGACTTTACAGGAATATATTCATCACTATCCAATATTGAAAAGAAATATTTATAATACAAGAGATAAAGAAACAGACAAATAAAACCCCAAAAGCACCGTCAGTTTCACCATCAGTTCTTACCTTGCGTAAAGTTGTGTGTTCCAGACGACACAACACATTCTTGGCTTTCTCAGCATCCTTAGCTGAAGCTCCAACCAAAAACACTGTAAGGGAGGGAGCCTTGGGTTTCTTACTGATGTTGATAATTTCCTTCAGCCTTGGCACACCCAATGTTACATTGTTGGATGATACACCAGCAAAGTGGAAAGTGTTCAGCGTCATCTGAGTAGCAGGTTCTCCAAGTGACTGGGCTGCTAAAGCCCCAACCATTTCTCCAGGAGCAGCCTAAGCAATAATAAATCATTAAAGAACTGGAGCTCACTCTTCAAACTAAAACACTGTATAATTGTGTGTACCAAATTTAGTAAAAAAGATCAAAAAGTAGTAAAGCCACAAATGGCAAAACTATCCTTTGCTAACCCTAATTGGATGTCAACCAAATTGTTACATTGGTGACAATTCTTAAATAAATATGTAAAATAATATTGTGTATACAGTTTTAATAGGTGCTAATACTCACAATTGCCTGATGGAATCTGGTCTCAATTTCACCAACAAGCCAGTTGAAAGATTCACTGGTTAATTTGTATTCTTCAGCTACTTTCTTAGTACACAAAGTTGACCTAACTAAGCACTGGAAACAGAACGTGGCATTTTCATTAGCCTGTAAACTGATGCGATCCTCTCCTATTACAATGGTGCATTTATTCAACATGTCTCGCACACCCTCTACCACTCTAGCAGGTGATAAATCTGTTGGTGTTCTTTTATTAATGTGGAAAATCTTCTGCACATTCCAGATCATGCGTTCCAAGTTACATGGTAGCACCACCTGTGGAGATATAATTATTTTATATGCAATAGTATGGTCATTTTGTAATTTTTTGCAGTAAAAATTTCAAATTCTGACCAAACACATCTTAGAATGTAATATATTTAATGTACTTGTGCTTTAAGACATACACTAAGAACACTGACCATAAATAAAACTACTAAACTACCAACCATATTTTTGGTTCATATATAGGAAGTACACTTAGTAAAATAAACTTAGCAAAAATGGGAAATGCAAACTCACTTTGGTAT
The DNA here is from genome assembly GCF_040958095.1 of Procambarus clarkii. Lineage (NCBI taxonomy): Eukaryota > Metazoa > Arthropoda > Malacostraca > Decapoda > Cambaridae > Procambarus > Procambarus clarkii. The sequence goes on from NC_091163.1 coordinate 26,910,458, forward strand.
CACCTTTAGGGAATACATCTCGCAGTCCCAACCGATCTTCTTGAAGTTTCTGCCATTCTCCTTCAAGGATACTGATAGCCTCGGGCGATCCAATCAATTCTCGAACAACGTCTTCGTTAAACAGCCTACGAAGGTATCTCTCATTGGTAACATCAAATCTATACTTGTCTTCAAATCGACGGTTTGATAGTTTAACAGTTGGCATTTTCTGGAACTCTACATACTCTCCAGCCAATCCATCTTCACCATACCTAAGCTGAATCACTTGACTAACACTGTTTCTCACTGTACCATCATAGTTTACCATTACACTCTCCATAGCTTTTATCAAACGTCGCTGGATATATCCTGTTTCTGCAGTTTTTACAGCTGTATCAATGAGACCCTCACGACCACCCATAGCATGGAAATAAAATTCAGAGGGAGTTAGGCCGGCAAGGTAGGAATTTTCCACAAATCCTCTAGATTCCGGACCATAGTCATCCTTGATGAAGTGAGGAAGTGTTCTCTTACGGAAGCCAAATGGAATTCTCTTCCCTTCAACATTCTGTTGCCCTACACAAGCAATAACTTGTGAAATGTTAATATTGGAACCTTTAGAACCAGATACCACCATAGCCTTTAAATTATTATATTCTGTCAATGACTTCTTAGCAGATCCACCAGTTTTATCTCGAGCATCATTCAGGATACGATTCACTAGATTTTCGAAGGTCTGCCTGAGTGTGTTACCAGGAGTAGGTTCAAGTTCATCATTGTGAGCTTTGTGGATCACTTCTATCACATCCTCCTTAGCTTTGCGAATGGTGTCTTGGATGACTCGGTAGGTAGCAGGATCAGAGATAGTATCTCCAATTCCAATACTCATACCTTCTAGAAGTAGCCAATTATTAACAACAGTCTGGATGTTGCCATAAAATCTGCCAGCAATTTCGTGTCCCAATTCCATCCAGGCAACGTGCAACATGGATCCAGACGAAGCACCAAGTGTTCTCTTGCACAAAATGCCCATGATCAACTCTCCATGCTCCACCAAGACCTGGAATTTGTTATTAAATATTACAAAAATACAAGTTACTTATATCTAGGTGGTGTCAGTATGATTGAATTATACAATATACTGACACTGAATGACATACATCTCTCCAGGTACTGAAGTAGATAATAATGATACACAAAATAATCAAAATCTAAAAATTACTATACCCAAACTCACCAACTTTTGCTAATGGATCAACATCGTAACAGGAACACAAACAAAAAAATTAAACCAAAAATTATTTTAAATTAATAGTAAATTGCAAATTTAATATTTTTAAAGATAATTTTAAAACTTTAAAAGTTTACAAAATTTATCTTGGTCTAAGAACGACATATGATCAATTTTTTTTAAGTTTGGGCCACTTGGGGCCATTGAAGTGTGTGGCTGGTCGCCTGCCAGGGCAGCGAAAAGTATTAAATCACTAACAATGTACACACTACCTTTTCCAAGAATACGTCTCGCTTGGTCATTTTCCGGACAGCAGTCAGGGTGTCCTGTACAATACCCATCACAGGCTTGTTGGTCTGTGGGGTAATGATCATTCGGGGGGTCACGTGCAAGTTCTCAATTTCAGCTCTAGTCTCCATACTCTGGGGCATCTGTAAGTTCATTTCATCTCCATCAAAATCAGCATTGTATGGTGATGTTACTGACAAGTTCATTCGGAAGGTTGACCAAGGCAATACCTGTAACACACGTAAAATAAAATAACATGGAATATTTCTTAAAATAGTACAAATCTAAATTCTGCAACAATAAAAAGATAGTTTAAATTATGTTGTCAATATTCCTAGTGTAACTGCAGGTCTCTTGCTACTTTAGAGTCTGGTACTAACTCATTTTTCACCTATAAATCTTGACCATAGTAAGACTACAAATAGGAAGCTGCATGTGAATAATGCAACATTTAAGCTGATGACTAATTTGTTCTACATCTGTAAAAGGCTAACCATTATTGAAGTACTGTACAAGCCTCAATCTCATTTCAGATACTTTAAAAGTTATTTTTCATTATATAGCACAAGTCAGGGCAAATTCAGCCTCCTTCCCATACACATGCCCACAAAATACTTTTATTAAGACATTCTTGACAATGCACATACATCCATCTTGTTTTCATATTAAATGTAGCAATTAAGTTAAAAATTTCCAATACAGATTTATCTTTACAATATTCATTTATATTAGAAAATGTTAAATCTGATCTACAAATATAATAATTAATCTTAAATAATATGAATTAATGAAATACTCTAGTTCTTAAGAGTAGTTGAAGAGCAGAGGTGAGAGAGAACTCTCATCAGAGGCTTGAGACTGTTCAACACGCTCCCACTACACATAAGGGGCATAACTGGCCGACCACTCAGTGTTCAAGAGAGAACTGGATAAGCACCTCCAAAGGATACCTGATCAACCAGGCTGCGAGGAGCCGCGTCAAACAGCCTGGTTGACCAGTCCAGCAACAAGGAGGCCTGGTCAACAAGACCGGTCTACTGGGACGCTAAACCCCGGAAATACCCCAACGGTAACTTACCTTAACTCTGTGTCCCATCATAGACATTTTATGCAAAGTGGGCTGACGATTGAAAATGACTAAGTCACCATCTGTGATATGCCTCTCAACTTTGTAGCCACACTGAAGGTGGAGATAAGATGGCTTTGGATGATAGCGTAAATCAATACGAGCCCCGTTGTCACGTACAATGTACTTTGCTCCAGGATACTGGTTGTTACCACGCTTCACAAGCTCCATCATTCTGAAGAAAATTATAATACATTTATTGTAAAGGGAAGCAAAATAGGAAAGAATATTAAAAATGCCTGCCTTAGGGTTTCCCTAAGGCATACACAGAAAAGATTGTTTTAATTATGTTAAGAATATGCCATGCTTATTAAGAAAAGCAAGTACTGTATATATATATATATATATATATATATATATATATATATATATATATATATATATATATATATATATGAAACAGCAGTTCTTTATATATATATATATATATATATATATATATAAAGAACTGCTGTTTCACATTCTCAAAAAAAAAACTTACTTTGTCATGTTGAATGGTGTTACAATTTCTGGATATGTAAGATTCTGGGCAATGGATCTAGGTACTCCAACTTGGTCAATACGTAGATTGGGATCTGCAGTGATAACAGTTCTGGCAGAAAAATCTACACGTTTTCCCATGAGGTTACCACGAATCCTCCCTTCCTTGCCCTTAAGGCGAGCTTTGATAGCTTTTAGTGGTCTTCCAGATTTCTGTAAGGCTCTAGGCATTCCAGGCATATCATTATCTGTTAAAGTAGCCACGTGAAACTGAAGCATCTTCAAATTTTCCACTATGATGTGAGCAGCTGCACCAGCTTGTTCATTGCGCACAAGTTCATTGTTGGCCTTCATAATATCGGCCAATTTGTGAGTCAAGTCATCTTGATTACGAGCTGAACCATGCATGACTACAGCTGGCCGTACTGGCAAAGGTGGCACAGGTAATACTGTCATGATCATCCAGTCAGGTCGGGCATATTTGGGATCCATTCCTAGTAAGTAGCATTCCTCATCTAATGAAAGAATGGCACAAGTTAACAATATGAGCTACTAAGTGATTTAAATACTATTTAAATATTTTTTCATTTTTTTTAAATAAATAACTATACATAGGTAAAAACATAAGTTGTATATAATTATACAATTATAAATTATACTGTCCATAAATACAGCATATACAGTATAGCTCAAATTATAAATATAACGTTTTTATTTCAACAAAATGCACACTAACACTGAAGTTTATATGAATACCACATTAAATAGCATATCAACACCTGCAGCACTTTCTGTACAGTGCCGAGATAAACACACAGGCTTTACTAGTAAGGATTTTTTTAAATTCTGTGACAATGGTAGTTTTGTCTTACTGTATTTGGTTACTGTTATAATGCAACACACACACACACACCTTGCTAATATTTATGTATAGTTTAGGAATTAGAAAATAATGTCATTGAAGCAACTGTTTCTGCAAATTTTGTTTCAACTAAATATCTAGAGCAGACCAAAAACATTGGTCTATGATATGTGATGTGAAACCAACATTTTAGTCATTCATGCCAAAAACATTAAAAAACAACTACACACCATTAACTAGGAGTAGAAATATTTTAAGGAAAATAAAATCTGTTAAGGGCCATTAGAAATTACCAAGCAATGAAAAAACATGGCAACAACTCGGGTACTGATAGCAATAGGGTGCATGCTCACCCAAGAGAGAGATGAAATTTTCAGACGCTAGGAAAACTGCCAATTATCTAGGGCTAAACCTAAGGGGTGGAATTCAATTACCACATAGTTACACATATCCCAACTTACAACTAAATAACCACTGCACTCTATAATATATAGTATCAAATTAATACTTTATGATACTTGGTGGCATAAGTACATAATATTTCAATTACTAATTCCTGCACAAAATACTGTAGCAAAAAATAATTTGAGGAAATATTCCAGTACAGTAATGGACACAGGTAGCAGGACACAGGAATATTTTCAGTACATTACTGTACTGAAAATATTCCAGTAATATTCCAGTAATGGACACAGGTAGCAGGGAACTATCAACAATTAAATCTGGTCAATACTGTGTACTTTACAAGATCGTAAATGCAAAATATCCATTTCCATCAGTTTATATTAATGTCATGACGAGCGAACACCTACCATACATGCCGAGTTTCTCTCACGAAGGATATGCTCCCCGAAAATCTAACCCCAACACCAAACAGTACGTTGAATTTTTTCTGAAGTCTCAGATGCATTCTAGATTTTCCTAGGTTCACTGCTCCTCTATCCCAAACTATTTCCTTTACTTATGGTACCTAGCATAATCTTGGCTGCTTACCAAGAATATATTTTCCTTCAAGTTTTGAATACCCATTTGACTAGCAAATTTAAATCCATGAAAACTTGAAAAGTTCAAAGTTGAAAAAAAGAAATCTCACTAGTGTCTCGACACCAATGCATATATCATGTGTACTTTATGCAAGCCACATTTTGATTAAAATTAAAGGTTTCGTGGAAATAAAATTTAAATAATAAAAAAACATTAATACCCTAAATAAATAAAATTAATTTAATAATGTTAACCCACCTGTTATATGCTTGAATATCTCATATACACGCTCAGCAGTGAGGATCTGCTTTCGGTCTTGGGTATCTTCATTTACATGCTTCCACTCTGCTACAAGTTCCAAACCAACTCGTTTAATGTTTGGTTGATATCGACCACAACCACCATGGCCTGATCCTTTCTTTGCCATGGTGGGATCATCTGGATCCTTGTTAACATCAATTTCATCTCCACCTTCACAAATCATTTTTCCTTTACATAAATTGTACACATGCTGAAGTCGCTTTCGGGGCTGCCCTTTGGACTTTGTCACAATCTCACGTATTTTGGGATATTGCTGAAATTAAAAAGCACATTAATGAAAGGAAAACAAAAGAGTGGGAAGTAAACTCCCAAAAATGTATTAACAAAATGGTAAAAATAGCTTTGAATCCGAGGTCTACACGTGCCCAGCACCTAAAAGCAGGGATAAGCTTATATGGCAGAGTGGAAAGTGAAAGTAATAAATCAAGAACAGATGTACAGAATGTAGTTTGTTAGTGTAAAAAATTAAAGGATGTTCAACATCCTAGGTTTATGTGAGACTAAGTTATGAGGAATGTTTGAGGAAACTCTAACGACCGGGCCGCGGGGACGCTAAGCCCCGGAAGCACCTCAAGGTAACCTCAAGGTATGGTCAGATCATTTTGCAGTGCTGTGCAAAACTGGGAAAGTTTTGCACAGCAAAACTACAGACACTACACTTTCAATCAATGAAAGTGTAGTGTCTAAAATGTAAGGAAGTTTGATAGTGGAAGAAGGTAAAAAATAAAGATTAGGCTAACATTTTGATGAAGTAATGATAAACTGCAAAAACAAAATGCATATAATAATACTTATAATGCATTATGGATGAGAGAGAGTGCCATAACCTAGGGAGCCGGACGAGCATACTGTGTAAGTTCGCCAGGCATTAAAATATTGTAAACCAGCCAAATTATTACAGTAAACTGAGTTAATAAAATATTGAAAACAAGCAGAGTTATCTTGATAACTACAAGTTATCAAGAAAACTTGAGTTATTACAAACTTATGAAAAATTGCTTATGATATACATTAGCAGTTATGAAGGAAATTCACATTATCTCGCCACCTTACCCAGCATACATAACCCACACCTGATATGCTTATGGCATACATTATTTAATGACTGTTACCTTTAACATTTATTCATTATCTAAATGAAAAATGCTCCTAGAAATTTTAAAGGAATGTTAAACTTTTGTCAGCCTGTCAGCCATTAACAAGAGTGAATGACAAAACCAGAGCGCCTTGATTGTCTGATGCGGCAAAACAAAACATCACATCCAGAAATACAGGTTTCAAATCCTGTATAGCAATTCACTTGGCCAAAATATAAACAACTATACAGCTGATCTTAGAGGTGGTAAGAGTTGGGGTACAAATTCCACTTTAAAATATATTTCAATAAATGTACAGTATGATGAAACATACTTAAATAGTTTTTTCCCACAAAATTTCCTTGTAAAATAGGGGTGCGTTCTATATGAGAGTGCGACTTTTATGGTCCTAGGATACAGTATCTAGAAAGTATGCAACCATCTGTATACACAAGTGGAGTTGTAAGGGAAGTGTAAACCTTGTACAATACTTGACATTAACAGGGACATAACATTCTCAGACCACAAACTGATTGAGGTTTGTCATTTGAAAATCTGGTAATTTTATGAGAAATGTTCATTCAGAATACTTACCGCATTGAAGAGAAGTTTGCTGCAATAGAAGCACACACATCTTAAAATCTTCATCGTTTTTGTTAAAAAACCAACATGAAAAACAGGCTTGGCAAGCTCCAAGTGACCAAAATGTCCAGGGCAGTCCGTCATGTTGCCGGCACATGTAGTGCAGCGGGTGTTCCTATCCAAACAGCCCTGTCGTGGATCCATGAGCCCTCCAAGCTTGGCCCTTCCATTCTCATAAACTTCAGCGTACTTTGTTCCACCTTCTGTTGCCGACATACGCCGCTGAAAGAAAAAGTTAGGCAAATAAATTTAAAACAGTGTCAGTATTTGTACTTTGGAGATAAGTACACGTGGCGAGTTTCAGATATTTACTGTCACATCCCTTACTTGTTTATCCCCAACCAAGAGCCCAATATGACTGTGTACATTTCTGGGAATTATAATGTCACAGTAACCTTATGTAGAAAATGTTAATGTTTTTTTGGGGATGTTGGCTTCCAGTAGGATTTAAAACCTGTACCGGCATGAACATAATGACGTCCAACATCGCCAACGAACATTTTCCTAAAATACATTTGAAAGAAATAGTTTGCTACAGGTCATAATCCACGCCCATTATCAAATCTTCCCACAGTAACTGCTATACAGAATTTGAAAAACCGAATTGAATAAATGTTAGTTAGGTAACTATAAATGTAGCAATGCAATGTTACCAATTAGGTAATGCAATAAATGTAACATGTTAACAATGGTTAGGCCCCATTTAGATTATGCAGTTCAGTTTTAGTCGCCATATTATAGAATGGATATAAATTCACTTGAACGTGTCCAGCGTAGGATGACTAAGTTAAGAACATAAGAACATAAGAACAAAGGTAACTGCAGAAGGCCTATTGGCCCATACGAGGCAGCTCCTATTCTATAACCACCCAATCCCACTCATATACTTGTCCAACCTGCGCTTGAAACAATCGAGGGACACCACCTCCACCACGTTACCCGGCAATTGGTTCCACAAATCAACAACCCTGTTACTGAACCAGTATTTACCCAAGTCTTCAAATTAGCCAAGTCACAAATCGTCAGTCAGTCAGGTGCAGTCACAGTGAGAGGTTGTGTTAGCTGGAGCTCCGATTCTAATAACATTATTATTGCAATAATGGAAGGATTAGTAAAAGATTTGGTGAGTCTGGTTGGAGCTCTGAGAGCAGAGATGGATTCCCTGCGGGAGGAGGTACGACGGCTGAGACTTCGGGAGGAAACGAATGAGGAGGCCAGTGTTGACGGGACCTCATTAAGAAGGACTGACGAGACCAGTATTAAGAAGTCCTCGTCTTGGCAAGTTGTGAAAGACAGGGTTCTTAAGAAGACCTTGGCAAAACCGACAACTAATAGCCTACACCCAAGGACTTTTAACGCATTTGATGTATTAGAGGACGAGTGCTGTGTTGAACCTGTTGTTCAACGAGGAGGATCAGCGCATTTGATGTATTAGAGGACGAGTGCTGTGTTGAACCTGTTATTCAACGAGGAGGCAAAGTAACGAGGAGCATTGAAGCGCAGGTCCCTCAAACTGCTCGAAAGGAAAAGGGAGAATCGAAGCGAATTTTGGTTGTGGGAGATTCCCAGGTGAGGTATTTAGACAGAACGTTTTGTGCCAGAGATAGGGGGAACAGATTAAGGGTTTGCTATCCGGGAGCTGGAATTGGTGATATTGTTGGAAACATGAATGATATTATGACAGGAAATGGAAACAAACCCATTATTTGTATTAGTGCAGGGGGTAATGATGTTGGACGAGTTAGGAGTGAGGAACTAATACAGAGATTCAGGACAGCCATTGAATTAGTTAGGAGCAAGGGAGGAATCCCGATCCTATGTGGCATTCTTCCAAGAAAAGGAGTCGGAAATGAATGGATATTGAGGGCACTTGGTGTCAATTGCCGGCTGGAAAGATATTGCAAATCAAATGCAATATCTTTCATAGACAACTGGGAACACTTCTATGGAAGAAATGGAATGTATGCTCGTGATGGGGTGCATCTATCGAGAGCTGGGGTTGTTGCTGTTGCGAACTTGTTGGAAGAAGTGGTTAGAGGTGTTTGTTTGGGTTTAAACTGTTAGCTGATAGAGGTATGGGAATTGATTTGGAGGAAGGAGATAATAAAAGTACGTGTTTGTGGGAGAAAGGAATTGGCAAAATGATCAGGGAAAGAGAAGGGCCTCAAAATAACAATTCACTTAGGGTATATTACACTAACAGTAGAAGTCTAAGAAATCAAATTAACGAATTAAATGCTCTTGTCTGCACAGAAAAAATAGATATTATTGCACTTTCTGAAACGTGGATGAATGTAGAAAATAGAGAACTATTAGCTGAATATCAAATAAATGGATTTAAACTATTTCACACAGATAGCTATATTAGACGAGGAGGGGGAGTAGCCATATATGTTAGGGATTTTTTGAAATGTAGTCTCAAAGAGGGAATCAAAACTGAGCCACAAACAGAAACTATTTGGATAGAATTATACGAAAAAGCAAATAATATTATAATAGGAGTTATATATAGGCCACCAAATTTAGACAGAATGGAAGCAAAGCATCTATGGGATGAAATATCTAGGGCATCTAGATCTAACAGTATTTACGTCATGGGTGACTTTAATTTTAGTGGAATAAACTGGTTGAACAAAACAGGGAATAGTGAAGCAGAAGATTTTCTAGAATTAATTGACGATTGCTTTCTTACGCAACACATTAAGGAACCAACACGGGAAAATAATATTTTACATTTAGTGTTAACTAACAGGGAAACACAAATTAATGACATCGAAATAGGGAGTGAGCTACGTAACAGTGATCACAAAGAAATCAGATTTAGCATAGAATGGAATAGACCTGTAGGAGAAAATTCTGTTAAAGTGCCAGATTTTCGAAAAGCTGATTTTAATAGCCTTAGAAATTTTTTGGGTCAAATTGATTGGAAAGTCATGGGTATGGGGTGGGGGCCGGTCTTGGAGCGAGACATGAACCCAGTGATAGGTGACGTTAATGGGGATTTCGATGTGGATTCAATATATAACTTATTTAAGAATATTCTAAACAAAGCACAGGAACGTAGTATACCATACAAATTGAATAGATCGAATACCAATGACCCAAAGTGGATAACAAAGAATTTGAAGAACCTTATAGGTAAAAAGAGAGCTTGGTACAAAAGGATTAAAAATGGGGAGGTCACTTTAGAACAGGAATTCGTACAACTGGTTAGAAATGTTAAAAAAGAGATAAGGAAAGCAAAAAGAAACTATGAAGTTCGCATAGCAGGGCAAGCAAAGACAAATCCTAAAGTTTTTTTTCAGTTATATCGTACTAAGACTAGGGAAAGGATAGGTCCATTAAAAACTGAGACAGGTCAAATAACAGATAGTGATGAAGAGATGAGTAGTATTTTTAATAAATATTTTGTATCTGTATTTACTAAAGAGGAACTTAACAATATGCCTTCAGCCGAACAAGTCTATGTGGGTGGGGACGAGGACATGTTGACGAGTTTAACAGTTACCAGGTAGGATGTTCTTAAACAAATAGTAAAACTCAAACCAAACAAATCCCCAGGGCCGGATGAAGTGTTTGCCAGGGTGCTTAAAGAATGCAAAGAGGAGCTTTGTGACCCACTGTCAACCATATTTAATAAATCAATAGAGTCAGGCAGAGTGCCAGAGTTTTGGAAAGTTGCTAATGTGATACCAGTTTTTAAGAAAGGAGATAGATCACTTGCGTCTAACTATCGACCAATTAGCCTAACGTCTATTGTGGGAAAGTTACTCGAATCTATAATAGCAAATAAAATTCGTCTTCATCTTGAAAAACATAAATTAATAATTGAGTCGCAACATGGTTTTATAAATGGCCGTTCATGTTTAACAAATTTGTTATTTGTTTATTAGCATTAGCGTGGGAGGAAATGATGTTGGTCGAGTAAGGAGTGAGGAACTGATTCAGAGGTATAAAACAGCCATAGAATTAGTTAGGAGCAAGGGAGGAATCCCGATCATATGTGGCATTCTTCCAAGAAAGGGAGTGGGAAATGAATGGATATCGAGGGCACTTGGTGTCAATTGCCGGCTGGAAAGATATTGCAAATCAAATGCAATATCTTTCATAGACAACTGGGAACACTTCTATGGAAGAAATGAAATGTATGCTCGTGATGGGGTGCATCTATCGAGAGCTGGGGTTGTTGCTGTTGCGAACTCGTTAGAAGAAGTGGTTAGAGGTGTTTGTTTGGGTTTAAACTGTTAGTAGATAGAGGTATGGGAATTGATTTGGAGGAAGGAGGTAATAAAAGTATGTGTTTGTGGGAGAAAGGAATTGGCAAAACGATCAGGGAAAGAGAAGGTCCGCAAAATAACAATTCACTTAGGGTATATTACACTAACAGTAGAAGTCTATGAAATAAAATTAACGAATTAAATGCTCTTGTCTGCACAGAAAAAATAGATATGATTGCACTTACCGAAACGTGGATGAATGTAGAAAATAGAGAACTATTAGCTGAATATCAAATATATGGATTTAAACTATTTCACACAGATAGATATATTAGACGAGGAGGTGGAGTAGCCATATATGTTAGGGACAATTTGAAATGTAGTCTCAAAGAGGGAATCAAAACAGAGCCACACACAGAAACTATTTGGATTGAATTAAACGAAAAAGCTAATAATATTATAATAGGAGTAATATATAGGCCACCAAATTTAGACAGAATGGAAGCAAAGCATCTATGGGATGAAATATCTAGAGCATCTAGATCTAACAGTATTTATGTCATGGGTGACTTTAATTTTAGCGGAATAAACTGGTTGAACAAAACAGGGAATAGTGAAGCAGAAGATTTTCTAGAATTAATTGACGATTGCTTTCTTACGCAACACATTAAGGAACCAACACGGGAAAATAATATTTTAGATTTAGTGTTAACTAACAGGGAAACGCAAATTAATGACATCGAAATAGGGAGTGAGCTAGGGAGCAGTGATCACAAAGAAATCAGATTTAGCATAGAATGGAATAGACCAGTAGGAGAAAATTCTGTTAAAGTGCCAGATTTTCGAAAAGCTGATTTTAATAGCCTAAGAAATTTTTTGGGTCAAATTGATTGGAAAGTCTTGGGTATGGGGTGTGGGCCGGTCTTGGAGCGAGACATGAACCCAGCGATAGGTGACTTAAATGGGGATTTCGATGTGGATTCAATATATAACTTATTTAAGAATATTCTAAACAAAGCACAGGAACGTAGTATACCATACAAATTGAATAGATCGAATACTAATGACCCAAAGTGGATAACAAAGAATTTGAAGAACCTTATAGGTAAAAAGAGAGCTTGGTACAAAAGGATTAAAAATGGGGAGGTCACTTTAGAACAGGAATTCGTACAACTGGTTAGAAATGTTAAAAAAGAGATAAGGAAAGCAAAAAGAAACTATGAAGTTCGCATAGCAGGGCAAGCAAAGACAAATCCTAAAGGGTTTTTTCAGTTATATCGTACTAAGACTAGGGAAAGGATAGGTCCATTAAAAACTGAGACAGGTCAAATAACAGATAGTGATGAAGAGATGAGTAGTATTTTTAATAAATATTTTGTATCTGTATTTACTAAAGAGGAACTTAACAATATGCCTTCAGCCGAACAAGTCTATGTGGGTGGGGACGAGGACAGGTTGACGAGTTTAGCAGTTACCAGGGAGGATGTTCTTAAACAAATAGTAAAACTCAAACCAAACAAATCCCCAGGGCCGGATGAAGTGTTTGCCAGGGTGCTTAAAGAATGCAAAGAGGAGCTTTGTGACCCACTGTCAACCATATTTAATAAATCAATAGAGTCAGGCAGAGTGCCAGAGTTTTGGAAAGTTGCTAATGTGATACCAGTTTTTAAGAAAGGAGATAGATCACTTGCGTCTAACTATCGACCAATTAGCCTAACGTCTATTGTGGGAAAGTTACTCGAATCTATAATAGCAAATAAAATTCGTCTTCATCTTGAAAAACATAAATTAATAATTGAGTCGCAACATGGTTTTATAAATGGCCGTTCATGTTTAACAAATTTGTTATCTTTTTATTCTAGCATTGTTGAGGCAGTTGATAGTGGTAAGGATTGCGATGTTGTATACCTTGACTTTAGCAAAGCTTTTGATACAGTGCCACATGAAAGACTGATTAAAAAGATAGAGTCTCATGGTATTGGGGGTGCTATATTAAGCTGGATTAGGGCATGGCTATACCAAAGGAAACAGAGAGTTAGTATAAATGGAATCAAGTCAGAGTGGGAAAATGTTGTAAGTGGAGTGCCTCAAGGCTCTGTCCTGGGACCTCTGTTGTTTATAATATATATAAATGATTTAGATTCAGGTTTGAGTAGCAACATTTGCAAATTTGCCGATGATACGAAAATCGGTAGGGAAATTAATTCGGAGGAGGACTCACTATCACTTCAAGTTGATCTAGATAGGGTTTTGAAATGGTCAAAGGATTGGCAGATGCAGTTTAATGCTGATAAATTTAAAGTTCTGAGGTTAGGTAATGATGATAGAGTTACAAGATACGAGCTAGATGGTGTTGTGATTGCGAAGTCGGATTGCGAAAGGGATCTGGGAGTTATGATTAGTAAGAATTTAAAACAAAAGGATCAATGCATAACTGTTCGTAATAAGGCAAATCGGACACTTGGATTTATTAATCGCAGCGTTAGTAACAAGACACCTGGTGTGGTTCTCAAGCTATATCTTGCTCTAGTTAGGCCCCATTTAGATTATGCAGTTCAGTTTTGGTTGCCATATTATAGAATGGATATAAATTCACTTGAACGTGTCCAGCGTAGGATGACTAAGTTAATTCCCCAAATTAGAAATCTTTCATATGAAGAAAGATTAACAAAGCTTAAGTTGCATTCACTGGAAAGGCGAAGAGTTAGGGGTGACATGATAGAGGTTTACAAGTGGATGAATGGACATAACCGGGGGGATATTAATAGGGTATTAAAAGTATCAACACAGGACAGAACACGAAACAATGGATATAAATTGGATAAGTTTAGATTTAGGAAAGACTTGGGTAAATACTGGTTCAGTAACAGGGTTGTTGATTTGTGGAACCAATTGCCGCGTAACATTGTGGAGGTGGGGTCCCTCGATTGTTTCAAGCACGGGTTGGACAAGTATATGAGTGGGATTGGGTGGTTATAGAATAGGAGCTGCCTCGTATGGGCCAATAGGCCTTCTGCAGTTACCTTTGTTCTTATGTTCTTATGTTATGTGTTGAGATTGCGAAGTCGGATTGCGAAAGGATTCTGGGAGTTATGATTAGTAAGAATTTAAAACAAAAGGATCAATGAATAAATGTTCGTAATAAGGCAAATCGGACACTTGGATTTATTAATCGCAGCGTTAGTAACAAGACACCTGGTGTGGTTCTTAAGCTATATCTTGCTCTAGTTAGGCCCCATTTAGATTATGCAGTTCAGTTTTGGTCGCCATATTATAGAATGGATATAAATTCACTTGAACGTGTCCAGCGTAGGATGACTAAGTTAATTCCCCAAATTAGAAATCTTTCATATGAAGAAAGATTAACAAAGCTAAAGTTGCATTCACTGGAAAGGCGAAGAGTTAGGGGTGACATGATAGAGGTTTACAAGTGGGTGAATGGACATAACAAAGGGGATATTAATAAGGTATTAAAAGTATCAACACAAGACAGAACACGAAACAATGGGTATAAATTGGATAAGTTTAGATTTAGGAAAGACTTGGGTAAATACTGGTTCAGTAACAGGGTTGTTGATTTGTGGAACCAATTGCCGCGTAACGTGCTGGACGTGGGGTCCCTCGATTGTTTCAAGCGCGGGTTGGACAAGTATATGAGTGGAATTGGGTGGTTATAAATAGGAGCTGCCTCGTATGGGCCAATAGGCCTTCTGCAGTTGCCTTTGTTCTTATGTTCTTATGTTATCTTTTTATTCTAGCATTGTCGAGGCAATTGATAGTGGTAAGGATTGCGATGTTGTGTACCTTGACTTTAGCTAAGCTTTTGATACAGTGCCACATGAAAGACTGATTAAAAAGTTAGAGTCTCATGGTATTGGGGGTGCTGTATTAAGCTGGATTAGGGCATGGCTATACCAAAGGAAACAGAGAGTTAGTATAAATGGAGTCAAGTCAGAGTGGGAAAATGTTGTAAGTGGGTTGCCTCAGGGCTCTGTCCTGGGTCCTCTATTGTTTATAATATATATAAATGATTTAGATTCAGGTTTGAGTAGCAACAATTGCAAATTTGCCGATGATACGAAAATCGGTAGGGAAATTAATTCGGAGGAGGACTCAGGTGGACCCAGGCTCCCACTGGTGACTCTAGTGGGAGCCCTGAGGACAGAGTTGGACTCTCTGCGGGAGGAGGTGCGTCAGCTTAAAAAACAACGAGAAGTAACGAAGGAGGAGACCAGCAGTAAAGGGACCTCGTCTTGGAGAGTTGCGAAAGACAGGGGCCTTAAGAAGACTTTGATAAAGCCGCCTTCAAACGCCATAGCAACTTCAAATTCATTTGACGTTTTGGAGGACGAGTGCTGTGGAGAGACTGTGGATCGCGCAAAAGGGAAAGCAACGAAGAGAAAGGAAGCGCAGGCCCCTCGGAAAGTAAAGGAAGTACCTAAGCAAACATTAGTTGTGGGAGATTCCCAGATAAGGTATTTGGATAGAACGTTTTGTGCTAGAGATAGGGGGAACAGGTTAAGGGTTTGCTATCCCGGAGCTGGCATTGGTGATATTATAAACAACATGAATGATATTATGGCTGGTAATGGGAACAATCCCATTATTTGCATTAGCGTGGGAGGAAATGATGTTGGTCGAGTCAGGAGTGAGGAACTGATTCAGAGGTATAAAACAGCCATAGAGTTAGTTAGGAGCAAGGGAGGAATCCCGATCATATGTGGCATTCTTCCAAGAAAGGGAGTGGGAAATGAATGGATATCGAGGGCACTTGGTGTCAATTGCCGGCTGGAAAGATATTGCAAATCAAATGCAATATCTTTCATAGACAACTGGGAACACTTCTATGGAAGAAATGAAATGTATGCTCGTGATGGGGTGCATCTATCGAGAGCTGGGGTTGTTGCTGTTGCGAACTCGTTGGAAGAAGTGGTTAGAGGTGTTTGTTTGGCTTTAAACTGTTAGTAGAAAGAGGTATGGGAATTGATTTGGAGGAAGGAGGTATTAAAAGTATGTGTTTGTGGGAGAAAGGAATTGGCAAAATGATCAGGGAAAGAGAAGGTCCGCAAAATAACAATTCACTTAGGGTATATTACACTAACAGTAGAAGTCTAAGAAATAAAATTAACGAATTAAATGCTCTTGTCTGCACAGAAAAAATAGATATTATTGCACTTACCGAAACGTGGATGAATGTAGAAAATAGAGAACTATTAGCTGAATATCAAATATATGGATTTAAACTATTTCACACAGATAGATATATTAGACGAGGAGGTGGAGTAGCCATATATGTTAGGGACAATTTGAAATGTAGTCTCAAAGAGGGAATCAAAACAGAGCCACACACAGAAACTATTTGGATTGAATTAAACGAAAAAGCTAATAATATTATAATAGGAGTAATATATAGGCCACCAAATTTAGACAGAATGGAAGCAAAGCATCTATGGGATGAAATATCTAGAGCATCTAGATCTAACAGTATTTATGTCATGGGTGACTTTAATTTTAGCGGAATAAACTGGTTGAACAAAACAGGGAATAGTGAAGCAGAAGATTTTCTAGAATTAATTGACGATTGCTTTCTTACGCAACACATTAAGGAACCAACACGGGAAAATAATATTTTAGATTTAGTGTTAACTAACAGGGAAACGCAAATTAATGACATCGAAATAGGGAGTGAGCTAGGGAGCAGTGATCACAAAGAAATCAGATTTAGCATAGAATGGAATAGACCAGTAGGAGAAAATTCTGTTAAAGTGCCAGATTTTCGAAAAGCTGATTTTAATAGCCTAAGAAATTTTTTGGGTCAAATTGATTGGAAAGGCTTGGGTATGGGGTGTGGGCCGGTCTTGGAGCGAGACATGAACCCAGCGATAGGTGACTTAAATGGGGATTTCGATGTGGATTCAATATATAACTTATTTAAGAATATTCTAAACAAAGCACAGGAACGTAGTATACCATACAAATTGAATAGATCGTATACTAATGACCCAAAGTGGATAACAAAGAATTTGAAGAACCTTATAGGTAAAAAGAGAGCTTGGTACAAAAGGATTAAAAATGGGGAGGTCACTTTAGAACAGGAATTCGTACAACTGGTTAGAAATGTTAAAAAAGAGATAAGGAAAGCAAAAAGAAACTATGAAGTTCGCATAGCAGGGCTAGCAAAGACAAATCCTAAAGGGTTTTTTCAGTTATATCGTACTAAGACTAGGGAAAGGATAGGTCCATTAAAAACTGAGACAGGTCAAATAACAGATAGTGATGAAGAGATGAGTAGTATTTTTAATAAATATTTTGTATCTGTATTTACTAAAGAGGAACTTAACAATATGCCTTCAGCCGAACAAGTCTATGTGGGTGGGGACGAGGACAGGTTGACGAGTTTAGCAGTTACCAGGGAGGATGTTCTTAAACAAATAGTAAAACTCAAACCAAACAAATCCCCAGGGCCGGATGAAGTGTTTGCTAGGGTGCTTAAAGAATGCAAAGAGGAGCTTTGTGACCCACTGTCAACCATATTTAATAAATCAATAGAGTCAGGCAGAGTGCCAGAGTTTTGGAAAGTTGCTAATGTGATACCAGTTTTTAAGAAAGGAGATAGATCACTTGCGTCTAACTATCGACCAATTAGCCTAACGTCTATTGTGGGAAAGTTACTCGAATCTATAATAGCAAATAAAATTCGTCTTCATCTTGAAAAACATAAATTAATAATTGAGTCGCAACATGGTTTTATAAATGGCCGTTCATGTTTAACAAATTTGTTATCTTTTTATTCTAGCATTGTTGAGGCAGTTGATAGTGGTAAGGATTGCGATGTTGTATACCTTGACTTTAGCAAAGCTTTTGATACAGTGCCACATGAAAGACTGATTAAAAAAAATAGAGTCTCATGGTATTGGGGGTGCTATATTAAGCTGGATTAGGGCATGGCTATACCAAAGGAAACAGAGAGTTAGTATAAATGGAATCAAGTCAGAGTGGGAAAATGTTGTAAGTGGAGTGCCTCAAGGCTCTGTCCTGGGACCTCTGTTGTTTATAATATATATAAATGATTTAGATTCAGGTTTGAGTAGCAACATTTGCAAATTTGCCGATGATACGAAAATCGGTAGGGAAATTAATTCGGAGGAGGACTCACTATCACTTCAAGTTGATCTAGATAGGGTTTTGAAATGGTCAAAGGATTGGCAGATACAGTTTAATGCTGATAAATGTAAAGTTCTGAGGTTCGGTAATGATGATAGAGTTACAAGATACGAGCTAGATGGTGTTGTGATTGCGAAGTCGGATTGCGAAAGGGATCTGGGAGTTATGATTAGTAAGAATTTAAAACAAAAGGATCAATGCATAAATGTTCGTAATAAGGCAAATCGGACACTTGGATTTATTAATCGCAGCGTTAGTAACAAGACACCTGGTGTGGTTCTCAAGCTATATCTTGCTCTAGTTAGGCCCCATTTAGATTATGCAGTTCAGTTTTGGTCGCCATATTATAGAATGGATATAAATTCACTTGAACGTGTCCAGCGTAGGATGACTAAGTTAATTCCCCAAATTAGAAATCTTTCATATGAAGAAAGATTAACAAAGCTTAAGTTGCATTCACTGGAAAGGCGAAGAGTTAGGGGTGACATGATAGAGGTTTACAAGTGGATGAATGGACATAACCGGGGGGATATTAATAGGGTATTAAAAGTATCAACACAGGACAGAACACGAAACAATGGATATAAATTGGATAAGTTTAGATTTAGGAAAGACTTGGGTAAATACTGGTTCAGTAACAGGGTTGTTGATTTGTGGAACCAATTGCCGCGTAACATTGTGGAGGTGGGGTCCCTCGATTGTTTCAAGCACGGGTTGGACAAGTATATGAGTGGGATTGGGTGGTTATAGAATAGGAGCTGCCTCGTATGGGCCAATAGGCCTTCTGCAGTTACCTTTGTTCTTATGTTCTTATGTTCTTATGACTCACTATCACTTCAAGTTGATCTAGATAGGGTTTTGAAATGGTCGAAGGATTGGCAGATGCAGTTTAATGCTGATAAATGTAAAGTTCTGAGGTTACGTAATGATGATAGGGTTACAAGATACGAGCTAGATGGTGTTGAGATTGCGAAGTCGAATTGCGAAAGGGATAAGAACATAAGAACATAAGAACAAAGGTAACTGCAGAAGGCCTATTGGCCCATACGAGGCAGCTCCTATTCTATAACCACCCAATCCCACTCATATACTTGTCCAACCCGTGCTTGAAACAATCGAGGGACCCCACCTCCACAATGTTACGCGGCAATTGGTTCCACAAATCAACAACCCTGTTACTGAACCAGTATTTACCCAAGTCTTTCCTAAATCTAAACTTATCCAATTTATATCCATTGTTTCGTGTTCTGTCCTGTGTTGATACTTTTAATACCCTATTAATATCCCCCCGGTTATGTCCATTCATCCACTTGTAAACCTCTATCATGTCACCCCTAACTCTTCGCCTTTCCAGTGAATGCAACTTAAGCTTTGTTAATCTTTCTTCATATGAAAGATTTCTAATTTGGGGAATTAACTTAGTCATCCACATCACAGTCATCATTAACACAGGACAGAACACGAAACAATGGGTATAAATTGGATAAGTTTAGATTTAGGAAAGACTTGGGTAAATACTGGTTCAGTAACAGGGTTGTTGATTTGTGGAACCAATTGCCGCGTAACATTGTGGAGGTGGGGTCCCTCGATTGTTTCAAGCACGGGTTGGACAAGTATATGAGTGGGATTGGGTGGTTATAGAATAGGAGCTGCCTCGTATGGGCCAACAGGCCTTCTGCAGTTGCCTTTGTTCTTATGTTCTTATGTTCTTATCCTACGCTGGACACGTTCAAGTGAATTTATATCCATTCTATAATATGGCGACCAAAACTGAACTGCATAATCTAAATGGGGCCTAACTAGAGCAAGATATAGCTTGAGAACCACACCAGGTGTCTTGTTACTAACGCTGCGATTAATAAATCCAAGTGTCCGATTTGCCTTATTACGAAATTTATGCATTGATCATTTTGTTTTAAATTCTTACTAATCATAACTCCCAGATCCCTTTCGCAATCCGACTTCGCAATCACAACACCATCTAGCTCGTATCTTGTAACTCTATCATCATTACCTAACCTCAGAACTTTACATTTATCAGCATTAAACTGCATCTGCCAATCCTTTGACCATTTCAAAACCCTATCTAGATCAACTTGAAGTGATAGTGAGTCCTCCTCCGAATTAATTTCCCTACCGATTTTCGTATCATCGGCAAATTTGCAAATGTTGCTACTCAAACCTGAATCTAAATCATTTATATATATTATAAACAACAGAGGTCCCAGGACAGAGCCTTGAGGCACTCCACTTACAACATTTTCCCACTCTGACTTGATTCCATTTATACTAACTCTCTGTTTCCTTTGGTATAGCCATGCCCTAATCCAGCTTAATATAGCACCCCCAATACCATGAGACTCTATCTTTTTAATCAGTCTTTCATGTGGCACTGTATCAAAAGCTTTGCTAAAGTCAAGGTATACAACATCGCAATCCTTACCACTATCAACTGCCTCAACAATGCTAGAATAAAAAGATAACAAATTTGTTAAACATGAACGGCCATTTATAAAACCATGTTGCGACTCAATTATTAATTTATGTTTTTCAAGATGAAGACGAATTTTATTTGCTATTATAGATTCGAGTAACTTTCCCACAATAGACGTTAGGCTAATTGGTCGATAGTTAAACGCAAGTGATCTATCTCCTTTCTTAAAAACTGGTATCACATTAGCAACTTTCCAAAACTCTGGCACTCTGCCTGACTCTATTGATTTATTAAATATGGTTGACAGTGGGTCACAAAGCTCCTCTTTGCATTCTTTAAGCACCCTGGCAAACACTTCATCCGGCCCTGGGGATTTGTTTGGTTTGAGTTTTACTATTTGTTTAAGAACATCCTCCCTGGTAACTGCTAAACTCGTCAACCTGTCCTCGTCCCCACCTACATAGACTTGTTCGGCTGAAGGCATATTGTTAAGTTCCTGTTTAGTAAATACAGATACAAAATATTTATTAAAAATACTACTCATCTCTTCATCACTATCTGTTATTTGACCTGTCTCAGTTTTTAATGGACCTATCCTTTCCCTAGTCTTAGTACGATATAACTGAAAAAACCCTTTAGGATTTGTCTTTGCTTGCCCTGCTATGCGAACTTCATAGTTTCTTTTTGCTTTCCTTATCTCTTTTTTAACATTTCTAACCAGTTGTATGAATTCCTGTTCTAAAGTGACCTCCCCATTTTTAATCCTTTTGTACCAAGCTCTCTTTTTACCTATAAGGTTCTTCAAATTCTTTGTTATCCACTTTGGGTCATTAGTATTCGATCTATTCAATTTGTATGGTATACTACGTTCCTGTGCTTTGTTTAGAATATTCTTAAATAAGTTATATATTGAATCCACATCGAAATCCCCATTTAAGTCACCTATCGCTGGGTTCATGTCTCGCTCCAAGACCGGCCCACACCCCATACCCAAGACTTTCCAATCAATTTGACCCAAAAAATTTCTTAGGCTATTAAAATCAGCTTTTCGAAAATCTGGCACTTTAACAGAATTTTCTCCTACTGGTCTATTCCATTCTATGCTAAATCTGATTTCTTTGTGATCACTGCTCCCTAGCTCACTCCCTATTTCGATGTCATTAATTTGCGTTTCCCTGTTAGTTAACACTAAATCTAAAATATTATTTTCCCGTGTTGGTTCCTTAATGTGTTGCGTAAGAAAGCAATCGTCAATTAATTCTAGAAAATCTTCTGCTTCACTATTCCCTGTTTTGTTCAACCAGTTTATTCCGCTAAAATTAAAGTCACCCATGACATAAATACTGTTAGATCTAGATGCTCTAGATATTTCATCCCATAGATGCTTTGCTTCCATTCTGTCTAAATTTGGTGGCCTATATATTACTCCTATTATAATATTATTAGCTTTTTCGTTTAATTCAATCCAAATAGTTTCTGTGTGTGGCTCTGTTTTGATTCCCTCTTTGAGACTACATTTCAAATTGTCCCTAACATATATGGCTACTCCACCTCCTCGTCTAATATATCTATCTGTGTGAAATAGTTTAAATCCATATATTTGATATTCAGCTAATAGTTCTCTATTTTCTACATTCATCCACGTTTCGGTAAGTGCAATAATATATATTTTTTCTGTGCAGACAAGAGCATTTAATTCGTTAATTTTATTTCTTAGACTTCTACTATTAGTGTAATATACCCTAAGTGAATTGTTTTTTTGCGGACCTTCTCTTTCCCTGATCGTTTTGCCAATTCCTTTCTCCCACAAACACATACTTTTATTACCTCCTTCCTCCAAATCAATTCCCATACCTCTATCTACTAACAGTTTAAACCCAAACAAACACCTCTAACCACTTCTTCTAACGAGTTCGCAACAGCAACAACCCCAGCTCTCGATAGATGCACCCCATCACGAGCATACATTTCATTTCTTCCATAGAAGTGTTCTCAGTTGTCTATGAAAGATATTGCATTTGATTTGCAATATCTTTCCAGCCGGCAATTGACACCAAGTGCCCTCGATATCCATTCATTTCCCACTCCCTTTCTTGGAAGAATGCCACATATGATCGGGATTCCTCCCTTGCTCCTAACTAACTCTATGGCTGTTTTATACCTCTGAATCAGTTCCTCACTCCTAACTCGACCAACATCATTTCCTCCCACGCTAATGCAAATAATGGGATTGTTCCCATTACCAGCCATAATATCATTCATGTTGTTTATAATATCACCAATGCCAGCTCCGGGATAGCAAACCCTTAACCTGTTTCCCCTATCTCTAGCGCAAAACGTTCTATCCAAATACCTTATCTGGGAATCTCCCACAACTAATGTTTGCTTAGGTACTTCCTTTACTTTCTGAGGGGCCTGAGCTTCCTTTCTCTTCGTTGCTTTCCCTTTTGCGCGATCCACAGTCTCTCCACAGCACTCGTCCTCCAAAACGTCAAGCAAACGTCCTCCAAACTGAGATAGAGTTTTGAAATGGTCAAAGGATTGGCAGATGAAGTTTAATGCTGATAAATGTAAAGTTCTGAGGTTTGGTAATGATGATAGAGTTACAAGATACGAGCTAGATGGTGTTGAGATTGCGAAGTCGGATTGCGAAAGGGATCTGGGAGTTAAGATTAGTGAGAATTTAAAACAAAAGGATCAATGCATAAATGTTCGTAATAAGGCAAATCGGACACTTGGATTTATTAATCGCAGCGTTAGTAACAAGACACCTGGTGTGGTTCTCAAGCTATATCTTGCTCTAGTTAGGCCCCATTTAGATTATGCAGTTCAGTTTTACTCGCCATATTATAGAATGGATATAAATTAAGAACATAAGAACATAAGAACAAAGGTAACTGCAGAAGGCCTATTGGCCCATACGAGGCAGCTCCTATTCTATAACCACCCAATCCCACTCATATACTTGTCCAACCCGCGCTTGAAACAATCGAGGGACCCTACCTCCACCACGTTACGCGGCAATTGGTTCCACAAATCTACAACCCTGTTACTGAACCAGTATTTACCCAAGTCTTTCCTAAATCTAAACTTATCCAATTTATACCCATTGTTTCGTGTTCTGTCCTGTGTTGATACTTTTAATACCCTATTAATATCCCCCTTGTTATGTCCATTCACCCACTTGTAAACCTCTATCATGTCGCCCCTAACTCTTCGCCTTTCCAGTGAATGCAACTTAAGCTTTGTTAATCTTTCTTCATATGAAAGATTTCTAATTTGGGGAATTAACTTAGTCATCCTACGCTGGACACGTTCAAGTGAATTTATATCCATTCTATAATATGGCGACCAAAACTGAACTGCATAATCTAAATGGGGCCTAACTAGAGCAAGATATAGCTTGAGAACCACACCAGGTGTCTTATTACTAACGCTGCGATTAATAAATCCAAGTGTCCGATTTGCCTTATTACGAACATTTATGCATTGATCCTTTTGTTTTAAATTCTTACTAATCATAACTCCCAGATCCCTTTCGCAATCCGACTTCGCAATCACAACACCATCTAGCTCGTATCTAGTAACTCTATCATCATTACCTAACCTCAGAACTTTACATTTATCAGCATTAAACTGCATCTGCCAATCCTTTGACCATTTCAAAACCCTATCTAGATCAACTTGAAGTGATAGTGAGTCCTCCTCCGAATTAATTTCCCTACCGATTTTCGTATCATCGGCAAATTTGCAAATGTTGCTACTCAAACCTGAATCTAAATCATTTATATATATTATAAACAAATTCCCTTGAACGTGTCCAGCGTAGGATGACTAAGTTAAGAACATAAGAACAAAGGTAACTGAAGAAGGCCTATTGGCCCATACGAGGCAGCTCCTATTCTATGACCCCCCAATCCCACTCATATACTTGTCCAACCTGCGCTTGAAACAATCGAGGGACACCACCTCCACCACGTTACGCGGCAATTGGTTCCACAAATCAACAACACTGTTACTGAACCAGTATTTACCCAAGTTTTTCCTAAATCTAAACTTATCCAATTTATACCCATTGTTTCGTGTTCTGTCTTGTGTTGATATTTTTAATACCCTATTAATATCCCCCCTGTTATATCCATTCATTCACTTGTAAACCTCTATCATGTCACCCCTAACTCTTCGCCTTTCCAGTGAATGCAACTTAAGCTTTGATAATCTTTCTTCATATGAAAGATTTCTAATTTGGGGAATTAACTTAGTCATCCTTCGTTGGACACTTTCAAGTGAATTTATAGCCATTCTATAATACGGCGACCAAAACTGAACTGCATAATCTAAATGGGGCCTTACCAGAGCAAGATATAGCTTAAGAACCACACCAGGTGTCTTGATACTAACGCTTCGATTAATAAATCCCTGTGTCCAATTTGCCTTATTACGAACATTCATGCATTGATCCTTTTGTTTTAAATTCTTACTAATCATAACTCCCAGATTCCTTTCGCAATCCGACTTCGCAATCTCAACACCATCTAGCTCGTATCTTGTAACTCATTACCTAGCCTCAGAACTTTACATTTATCAGCATTAAACTGCATTTGCCAATCATTTGACCATTTTAAAACCCTATCTAGATCAACTTGAAGTGATAGTGAGTCCTCCTCCGAATTAATTTCCCTACCGATTTTCGTATCATCGGCAAATTTGCAAATGTTGCTACTCAAACCTGAATCTAAATCATTTATATATATTATAAACAACAGAGTTCCCAGGACAGAGCCCTGAGGTACTCCACTAACAACATTATCCCACTCTGACTTAACCCCATTTATACTAACTCTCTGTTTCCTTTGGAATAACCATGCCCTAATCCAAGTTAATATAGCACCCCCAATACCATGAGCTTCTATTTTTTTAATTAGTCTTTCATGTGGCACTGTATCAAAAGCTTTGCTAAAGTCAAGGTACACAACATCACAATCCTTACCACTATCAACTGCCTCAACTATACTGGAATAAAAAGTTAGCACATTTGTTAAACATGAACGGCCATTTGTAAAACCATGTTGCGACTCATTTATTAATTTATGTTTTTCAAGATGGAGACGAATTGTATTTGCAATTATTGATTCAAGTAACTTTCCCACAATAGACGTTAGGCTAATTGGCCGATAGTTTGACGCAAGTGATCTATCTCCTTTCTTAAAAATTGGTACCACATTAGCTACCTCCCATGACTCTGGCACTCTGCCTGTCTCTATTGATTTATTAAATATGGTAGACAGTGGCTCGGAAAGCTCCTCTTTGCATTCTTTAAGCACCCTGGCAAACACTTCATCCGGCCCTGGGGATTTGTTTGGTTTTAGTTTTTCTAATTGTTTAATTACATCCTCCATGGTAACTGCTAAACTAGTCAACCTGTCCTCATCCCCACTCACATAGACTTGTTCGGCTGAAGGCATATTGTTAAGTTCTTCTTTAGTAAACACAGATATAAAATATTTGTTAAAAATACTTATATTCCCCAAATTAGAAATCTTTCATATGAAGAAAGATTTACAAAGCTTAAGTTGCATTCACTGGAAAGGCGAAGAGTTAGGGGTGACATGATAGAGGTTTACAAGTGGGTGAATGGACATAACAAAGGGGATATTAATAGGGTATTAAAAGTATCAACACAAGACAGAACACGAAACAATGGGTATAAATTGGATAAGTTTAGATTTAGGAAAGACTTGGGTAAATACTGGTTGAGTAACAGGGTTGTTGATTTGTGGAACCAATTACCGTGTAACGTGCTGGAGGTGGGGTCCCTCGATTGTTTCAAGCGCGGGTTGGAAAAGTATATGAGTGGGATTGGGTGGTTATAAATAGGAGATGCCTCGTATGGGCCAATAGGCCTTCTGCAGTTGCCTTTGTTCTTATGTTCTTATGCCTTACTATATATAATATAGCCATGTCATCCCATATGGTGACACAGGTTTCCGAAATTGTCCAACACTGTTTGAACCTTTGAAATATCTTTGCCCTGAAACAAAATATCATCGGCATATATGATCAGAGATACCCCATTTGAGTAAAACGCTATCCAAAATATGGCTCAAAAGTCGTATTTTGGATGTTTATGATATTTTGAAAACTACAAGGAGGGTTTGGGCAAAATGTGATCCATCGCCTCTCTAAGTAATCCTAGAAAAAGCATATAAAAATGTTGTTTCCAATACAAATGATAAAAATCAATGTGTTTTCACAAAATTAACTAAAATGTTTTTGATTTTCCGTTTATATTACCGATGGAAGATGTACACGTAAAACCGCTATAATCCGGCTGAAACGTCGATATATGCAATAAAAACAGAACTTCCCCCTTTTTCAAAATCTTACTCAGTATTTTAACGAGAAACAAATAGTTGATTGAAAATGAAGTATTTAATGTTAATTTCTAATCAATTATGTGTTTAAATAATTTTTATCGTATATATCACGAATTAATAACAACAAACTAAAAATTCTCAAAAACGTGGAAAAACGGCAAAATATTGCCTAATTCGATGACATTTTGTTTAAATCACGTAAAAGAAAAGGGGACGATAAACGTCAAAATATTGCTATATTCGATTATTTTTAGTACAAAACAAAATGCAAGAAAACGTGCTTAAAAATGCAATATTATACGAAATTCTGAGATTTGGAGGCTAAATCACATATCGTTAGAAAACATGAAGTAGGATCGAAATAATGGTAAAAACGAATATATTTACGTAAAATCACACTACTTGAAAAACGTGAAAAAGTCACTATTTTACCAAATTTGAGAATTTTAACTTTAAATCATAAAGCGAGGTTTCGTATTAATTAGATCCAAGAAAATACATATAACAATGTTGTTTTCAGTACAAATGATAAAAATCAATGTATTTTCATTAGAATTAACTAAAATGTAACCGATTTTCTGTTTATATTACCGATGGAAGATGTACACATAAAAACCGCTCTAATCCGGCTGAAACGTCGATATATGCAATAAAAACAGAACATCTCCCATTCTCAGTATCTTACTCAATATTTTAATGAGAAACAAATAGTTAATTGAAAATTAAGTATTTAAGGTTAATTTCTAATCAATTATGTGTTTAAATAATTTTTATTCGTATATATAATGAATTAATAACAATAAACTGAAAATTCTCATAAACGTGGGAAAACGGCAAAATAATGCCTAATTCGATGATATTTTGTTTAAATGACGTAAAAGAAAAGGGGATGATAAACGTCAAAATATTGCTTAATTCAATGATTTTTAGTACAAAACAAAATGCAAGAACACTTGCTTAAAATGCAATATTATGTGAAATTCTGAGATTTGAAGGCTAAATCACATATCGTTAGAAAACATGTAGTATCGAAATATTGGTAAAAACGAATATATTTACGTAGAATCACACAACGTGAAAAACCTGTAAAAAGTCACTATTTTACCAAATTTGAGGATTTTAACTTCAAATCATAAAGTGAGGTTTCGTATTAATTAGATCCAAGAAAAGACATATGACAATGTTGTTAATTGTTAATATGACAATTACCTTAAATGTTCCTGATTTTACGTTTATATTACCGATGGAAGATGTACACATAAAACCGCTCTAATCCGGCTGAAACGTCGATATATGCAATAAAAACAGAAATTCTCCCCTTCTCAATATTTTAAAGAGAAACAAATAGTTGATTGAAAATGAAGTATTTAAGGTTAATTTCTAAACAATTATGTGTTTACATAATTTTTATTCGTTTATATAATGAATTAATAACAATAAAATGAAAATTCTCAAGAACGTGGAAAAACGGCAAAATATTGCCTAATTCGATAATATTTTGTTTAAATCAGAAAAAGGAAAAGGGGATGATAAACGTCAAAAAATTGCTATATTCGATGATTTTTAGTACAAAAAAAATGCAAGAAAACTTGCTTAAAAATGCAAACTTTGCAAAATTCTGAGATTTGAGGGCTAAATAACATATGAGAAAACATGAAGTTGTATCGAAATATTGGTAAAACGAATATATTTACGTAAAGTCACACTACATGACAAACGTGAAAAAGTCACTATTTTACCAAATTTGAGGATTTTAACTTCAAATCATAAAGCGAGGTTTCGTATTATTTAGATCCAGGAAAAGACATGAAAATGTTGTTTCAAATAAAATGATAAAAATCAATGTGTTTTCATTAAAATTAACTAAAATGTTCCTGTTTTTCGATTTATAATACCGATGGAAGATGTTCACGTAAAACCGTTTTAATCCGGCTGAAACGTCGATATATGCAATAAAACAGAACTTCTCCCTTTTTCAATATCTTGCTTAGTATTTTAACGAGAAACAAAACGTTGATTGAAAATGAAGTATTTAAGGTTAATTTCTAATCAATTATGTGTTTGCATAATTTTTATTCATATATATAATGAATAAAAAACAATAAACTGAAAAATAAAAAAAACGTGGAAAAACGGCAAAATATTGTCTAATTCGATGATATTTTGTTTAAATTACATAAAGGAAAAGGGGGATGATAAACATCAAAATATTGCTAAATTCGAGGATTTTTAGTACAAAACAAAATGCAAGAAAACTTGCTGAAAAATGCAAAATTTACGAAATTCTGAGATTTGAAAGATTCACATACCATAAGAAAACATGAAGTTGTATCGAAATATTGGTAAAACGAATATATTTACGTAAAGTCTACATGAAAAACGGGAAAAAAATCGCTATATTACCAAATTTGCGGATTTTAACTTCAAATCATAGAGTGAGGTTTCGTATTATTTCGATCTTAGAAAAGACTAATAAAGATGTTGTTTCCAATACAAATGATAAAAATCAATATGTTTTCACAAAATTAACTAAAATGTCTTTGATTTTCCGTTTATATTACCGATGGAAGATGTACACGTAAAACCGCTATAATCCGGCTGAAACGTCGATATATGCAATAAAAACAGAACTTCCCCCTTTTTCAATATCTTACTCAGTATTTTAACGAGAAACAAATAGTTAATTGAAACTGAAGTATTTAAGGTTAATTTCTAATCAATTATGTGTTTAAATTTTTTTTATCGTATATATAATGAATTAATAACAATAAACTAAAAATTCTCAAAAACGTGGAAAAACGGCAAAATATTGCCTAATTCGATGACATTTTGTTTAAATGACGTAAAAGAAAAGGGGATGATAAACGTCAAAATATTGCTTAACTCAATGATTTTTAGTACAAAACAAAATGCAAGAACACTTGCTTAAAATGCAATATTATGCGAAATTATGAGATTTGAAGGCCAAATCACATATCGTTAGAAAACATGAAGTAGTATTGAAATATTGGTAAAAACGAATATATTTACGTAGAATCACACAACGTGAAAAACCTGCAAAAAGTCACTATTTTACCATATTTGAGGATTTTAACTTCAAATCATAAAGTGAGGTTTCGTATTAATTAGATCCAGGAAAAGACATATGACAATGTTGTTAATTGTTAATACGACAATTATCTTAAATGTTCTTGATTTTACGTTTATATTACCGATGGAAGATGTACACGTAAAACCACTCTTATCCGGCTGAAACGTCGATATAAGCAATAAAAACAGAACTTCTCCCCTTTTCAATATCTTACTCAGTATTTTAACAAGAAATGAAGTATTTAAGTTTAATTTCTAACCAATAATGTGTTTGCATCATTTTGATCGTATATTTAATGAATTAATAACAATAAACTGAAAATTAAAAAAACGTTGCAAAACAGCAAAATATTGCCTAATTCGATGATATTTTGTTTAAATCACATAACGGAAAAGAGGATGATAAACGAGAAAATATTACTAAATTCAATGATTTTTAGTGCAAAACAAAACGCAATATAACTTGCATAAAAATGCAATATTAGGAAAAATTCTGAGATTTGAAGGCCAAATCACATATCGTGAGAAAACATGAAGTATTATCGAAATATTTGTCAAAACGAATATATTTACGTAAAATCACACAACATGAATAACGTGAAAAAAGTCGCTATTTTACCAAATTTGAGGATTTTAACTTCAAATCATAAAGCGAGGTTTCGTATTATTTAGATCCAGGAAAAGACATGAAAATGTTGTTTCAAATAAAATGATAAAAATCAATGTGTTTTCATTAAAATTAACTAAAATGTTCCTGTTTTTCGATTTATAATACCGATGGAAGATGTTCACGTAAAACCGTTTTAATCCGGCTGAAACGTCGATATATGCAATAAAACAGAACTTCTCCCCTTTTCAATATCTTGCTTAGTATTTTAACGAGAAACAAAACGTTGATTGAAAATGAAGTATTTAAGGTTAATTTCTAATCAATTATGTGTTTGCATAATTTTTATTCATATATATAATGAATAAAAAACAATAAACTGAAAAATAAAAAAACGTGGAAAAACGGCAAAATATTGTCTAATTCGATGATATTTTGTTTAAATTACATAAAGGAAAAGGGGGATGATAAACATAAAAATATTGCTAAATTCGAGGATTTTTAGTACAAAACAAAATGCAAGAAAACTTGCTGAAAAATGCAAAATTTACGAAATTCTGAGATTTGAAAGATTCACATACCATAAGTAAACATGAAGTTGTATCGAAATATTGGTAAAACGAATATATTTACGTAAAGTCTACATGAAAAACGGGAAAAAAATCGCTATATTACCAAATTTGCGGATTTTAACTTCAAATCATAGAGTGAGGTTTCGTATTATTTCGATCTTAGAAAAGACTAATAAAGATGTTGTTTCCAATACAAATGATAAAAATCAATATGTTTTCACAAAATTAACTAAAATGTCTTTGATTTTCCGTTTATATTACCGATGGAAGATGTACACGTAAAACCGCTATAATCCGGCTGAAACGTCGATATATGCAATAAAAACCGAACTTCCCCCTTTTTCAATATCTTACTCAGTATTTTAACGAGAAACAAATAGTTAATTGAAACTGAAGTATTTAAGGTTAATTTCTAATCAATTATGTGTTTAAATTTTTTTTATCGTATATATAATGAATTAATAACAATAAACTAAAAATTCTCAAAAACGTGGAAAAACGGCAAAATATTGCCTAATTCGATGACATTTTGTTTAAATGACGTAAAAGAAAAGGGGATGATAAACGTCAAAATATTGCTTAACTCAATGATTTTTAGTACAAAACAAAATGCAAGAACACTTGCTTAAAATGCAATATTATGCGAAATTATGAGATTTGAAGGCCAAATCACATATCGTTAGAAAACATGAAGTAGTATTGAAATATTGGTAAAAACGAATATATTTACGTAGAATCACACAACGTGAAAAACCTGCAAAAAGTCACTATTTTACCATATTTGAGGATTTTAACTTCAAATCATAAAGTGAGGTTTCGTATTAATTAGATCCAGGAAAAGACATATGACAATGTTGTTAATTGTTAATACGACAATTATCTTAAATGTTCTTGATTTTACGTTTATATTACCGATGGAAGATGTACACGTAAAACCACTCTTATCCGGCTGGAACGTCGATATAAGCAATAAAAACAGAACTTCTCCCCTTTTCAATATCTTACTCAGTATTTTAACAAGAAATGAAGTATTTAAGGTTAATTTCTAACCAATAATGTGTTTGCATCATTTTGATCGTATATTTAATGAATTAATAACAATAAACTGAAAATTAAAAAAACGTTGCAAAACAGCAAAATATTGCCTAATTCGATGATATTTTGTTTAAATCACATAACGGAAAAGAGGATGATAAACGAGAAAATATTACTAAATTCAATGATTTTTAGTGCAAAACAAAACGCAATATAACTTGCATAAAAATGCAATATTAGGAAAAATTCTGAGATTTGAAGGCCAAATCACATATCGTGAGAAAACATGAAGTATTATCGAAATATTTGTCAAAACGAATATATTTACGTAAAATCACACAACATGAATAACGTGAAAAAAGTCGCTATTTTACCAAATTTGAGGATTTTAACTTCAAATCATAAAGCGAGGTTTCGTATCATTTAGATCCAAGAAAAGACATGAAAATGTTGTTTCTAATACAAATGATAAAAATCAATGTGTTTTCAATATAATTAACTAAAATGTTCTTGTTTTTCGATTTATAATTCCGGTGGAAGATGTTCACGTAAAACCGCTCTAATCCGGCTGAAACGTCGATATATGCAATAACAACAGAACTTCTCCCCTTTTTAATATCTTACTCAGTATTTTAACTAGAAACAAAATGTTGATTGAAAATGAAGTTTTTAAGGTTAATTTCTAATCAATTATGTGTTTGCATAATTTTTATTCGTTAATATAATGAATTAATAACAAAAACTGAAATATCTAAAAAAACGTGGAAAAACGGCAAAATATTGCCTAATTCGATGATATTTTGCTTAAATCACATAAAGGAAAAGGGGATGATAAACATCAAAATATTGCTAATTTCGATGATTTTTAGTACAAAACAAAATGCAAGAAAACTTGCTTAGAAATGCAAAATTTGCGAAATTCTGAGACTTGACGGCCAAATCACATACCATAGGAAAACATGAAGTAGTATCGAAATATTGGTAAAACGAATATATTTACGTAAATTCACATTACATGAAAAACGTGAAAAAATCGCTATATTACCAAATTTGAAGATTTTACCTACAAATCATAGACTGAGGTTTCGTATTATTTCGATCTTAGCAAAGACATAAAGATGTTGTTTCCAATACAAATGATAAAAATCAATGTGTTTTCATTAGAATTACTAAAATGTTCCTGATTTTCCGTTTATATTACCGATGGAAGATGTACACATAAAACCGCTCTAAACCGGCTGAAACGTCGATATATGCAATAAAAACAGAAATTCTCCCCTTCTCAATATTTTAAAGAGAAACAAATAGTTGATTGAAAATGAAGTATTTAAGGTTAATTTCTAAACAATTATGTGTTTACATAATTTTTATTCGTATATATAATGAATTAATAACAATAAAATGAAAATTCTCAAGAACGTGGAAAAACGGCAAAATATTGCCTAATTCGATAATATTTTGTTTAAATCACAAAAAGGAAAAGGGGATGATAAACGTCAAAAAATTGCTATATTCGATGATTTTTAGTACAAAAAAAATGCAAGAAAACTTGCTTAAAAATGCAAACTTTGCAAAATTCTGAGATTTGAGGGCTAAATAACATATGAGAAAACATGAAGTTGTATCGAAATATTGGTAAAACGAATATATTTACGTAAAGTCACACTACATGAAAAACGTGAAAAAGTCACTATTTTACCAAATTTGAGGATTTTAACTTCAAATCATAAAGCGAGGTTTCGTATTATTTAGATCCAGGAAAAGACATGAAAATGTTGTTTCAAATAAAATGATAAAAATCAATGTGTTTTCATTAAAATTAACTAAAATGTTCCTGCTTTTCGATTTATAATACCGATGGAAGATGTTCACGTAAAACCGTTTTAATCCGGCTGAAACGTCGATATATGCAATAAAACAGAACTTCTCCCCTTTTAAATATCTTGCTTAGTATTTTAACGAGAAACAAAACGTTAATTGAAAATGAAGTATTTAAAGTTAATTTCTAATCAATTATGTGTTTGCATAATTTTTATTCATATATATATAATGAATAAAAAAAAATTAACTGAAAAATAAAAAAACGTGGAAAAACGGCAAAATATTGCCTAATTCGATGATGTTTTGTATAAATTACATAAAGGAAAAGGGGGATGATAAACATCAAAATATTGTAAATTCGAGGATTTTTAGTACAAAACAAAATGCAAAAAAACTTGCTGAAAAATGCAAAATTTACGAAATTCTGAGATTTGAAGGATTCACATACCATAAGAAAACATGAAGTAGTATCGAAATATTGGTAAAAACGAATATATTTACGTAAAGTCTACATGAAAAACGTGAAAAAAATCGCTATATTACCAAATTTGAGGATTTTAACTTCAAATCATAGAGCGAGGTTTCGTATTATTTAGATCTTAGAAAAGACATATAAAGATGTTGTTTCCAATAGAAATGATAAAAATCAATGTGTTTTCATTAAAATTAACTAAAATGTTTCTGATTTTCCATTTATAGTACCGATGGAAGATGTACACGTAAAACAGCTCTAATCCGGCTGAAACGTCGATACATGCAATAAAACAGAACTTCTCACCTTTTCAATATCTTACTCAGTATTTTAACGAGAAACAAATAGTTAATTGAAACTGAAGTATTTAAGGTTAATTTCTAATCAATTATGTGTTTAAATTATTTTTATCGTATATGTAATGAATTAGTAACAATAAACTGAAAATTCTCATAAACGTGGAAAAACGGCAAAATATTGCCTAATTCGAGGATATTTTGTTTAAATCACATAAAAGAAAAGGGGATGATAAACGTCAAAATATTGCTTAATTCAATGATTTTTAGTACAAAACAAAATGCAAGAAAACTTGCTTAAAATGCAATATTATGCGAAATTCTGAGATTTGAAGGCCAAATCACATAACGTTAGAAAACATGAAGTAGTATTGAAATATTGGTAAAAACGAATATATTTACGTAGAATCACACAACGTGAAAAACCTGCAAAAAGTCACTATTTTACCAAATTTGAGGATTTTAACTTCAAATCATAAAGTGAGGTTTCGTATTAATTAGATCCAGGAAAAGACATATGACAATGTTGTTAATTGTTAATACGACAATTATCTTAAATGTTCCTGATTTTACGTTTATATTACCGATGGAAGATGTACACATAAAACCACTCTTATCCGGCTGAAACGTCGATATATGCAATAAAAACAGAACTTCTCCCCTTTTCAATATCTTACTCAGTATTTTATCAAGAAATGAAGTATTTAAGGTAAATTTCTAACCAATAATGTGTTTGCATAATTTTGATCGTATATTTAATGAATTAATAACAATAAACTGAAAATTAAAAAACCGTTGCAAAACAGCAAAATATTGCCTAATTCGATGATATTTTGTTTAAATCACATAAAGGAAAAGAGGATAATAAACGTGAAAATATTACTAAATTCAATGATTTTTAGTGCAAAACAAAATGCAAGAAAACTTGCTTAAAAATGCAAAATTTGCGAAATTCTGAGATTTGAAGGCCAAATCACATATCGTGAGAAAACATGAAGTATTATGGAAATATTTGTCAAAACGAATATATTTACGTAAATTCACACTACATGAAAAACGTGAAAAAAAATCGCTATATTACCAAATTTGAAGATTTTACCAACAAATCATAGACCGAGGTTTCGTATTATTTCGATCTTAGCAAAGACATAGAGATGTTGTTTCCAATACAAATGATAAAAATCAATGTGTTTTCATTAGAATTACTAAAATGTTCCTGATTTTCCGTTTATATTACCGATGGAAGATGTACACATAAAACCGCTCTAATCCGGCTGAAACGTCGATATATGCAATAAAAACAGAAATTCTCCCCTTCTCAATATTTTAACGAGAAACAAATAGTTGATTGAAAATGAAGTATTTAAGGTTAATTTCTAAACAATTATGTGTTTACATAATTTTTATTCGTATATATAATGAATTAATAACAATAAAATGAAAATTCTCAGGAACGTGGAAAAACGGCAAAATATTGCCTAATTCGATAATATTTTGTTTAAATCACAAAAAGGAAAAGGGGATGATAAACGTCAAAAAATTGCTATATTCGATGATTTTTAGTACAAAAAATGCAAGAAAACTTGCTTAAAAATGCAAACTTTGCAAAATTCTGAGATTTGAGGGCCAAATAACATATGAGAAAACATGAAGTTGTATCGAAATATTGGTAAAACGAATATATTTACGTAAAGTCACACTACATTAAAAACGTGAAAAAGTCACTATTGTACCAAATTTGAGGATTTTAACTTCAAATCATAAAGCGAGGTTTCGTATTATTTAGATCCAAGAAAAGACATGAAAATGTTGTTTCAAATACAAATGATAAAAATCAATGTGTTTTCATTAAAATTAACAAAAATGTTCCTGTTTTTCGATTTATAATACCGATGGAAGATGTTCACGTAAAACCGTTTTAATCCGGCTGAAACGTCGATATATGCAATAAAACAGAACTTCTCCCCTTTTCAATATCCTGCTTAGTATTTTAACGAGAAACAAAACGTTGATTGAAAATGAAGTATTTAAGGTTAATTTCTAATCAATTATGTGTTTGCATAATTTTTATTCATATATATATAATGAATTAATAACAATAAACTGAAAAATCTAAAAAACGTGGAAAAACGGCAAAATATTGCCTAATTTGATGATATTTTGTTTAAATTACATAAAGGAAAAGGGGATGCAAAATTCTGGCTCTCTGCACGTATTCCCAGTTTGAAATACCGACTTTTTATACCGAAAATATGCAACCCGTTCTCGCAAATTTAAAAACTTAACATAATAGATACCCTTTAAAAGATTCATAGAAAACACCGACCTTACCTAACCTTGTTAGTATCTTAAGATAAGCATCTTATTGCTTCGTAATTACAATTATTACCTAACCTATAATAGGTATAGGTTAAGTAATAATTGTAATTACGAAGCAATAAGATGCTTATCTTAAGATACTAACAAGGTTAGGTAAGGTTGGTGTTTTCTATGTATCTTTTTAAGGTATATCTATTATGTTTAGTATATCACCTATGCACGTAGTTAATAAGTCAATATTGACTTTACGAATTTGCGAGAACGGGTTGAAAATGCGACCCATCAGCGGTATCAGTAATTGGCATATTTTCGGTATAAAAAGACGTAATTTCAAACTGGGAATACGTGCTGAGAGCCCGAATTTTGCTCCAAAATATGGCTCAAGCGTCCAATTTGAGATGTTTGGGATATATTGAAAACTGCAGGGTGGTTTGGGCAAAATGTGACCTATCGCCGCTCTCAGTATTTGACATATATTCAGTATAAAAAGTCATAATTTCAAACTGCGAATATGTGCAGTTAGCCGGAATTTGGCTTCAAAATATGGCTCGAGCGTCGAATTTCGGACGTTTGGGATATTTTGAAAACTGCAGGGGGAGTTTGGGCAAAATGTGATCCATCGCTAATCTCAGTAATTAGCATATTTTCAGTATAAAAATTCGTAATTTCAAAATGCGAATACGTGCAGAGAGCAAGACGTTGGCTCAAAAATATGGCTCATGGGTCGAATTTGGGATGTTTGGGATATTTTGAAAACTGCAGGGAGGGTTTGGGCAAAATGTGATCCATCGCCGCTTTCAGTAATTGGCATATTTTAGGTATATATGTTTAGGTTTTATTTTAGGTTTGAAATAACATATTATATGTTATATCAAACTGCGAATACGTGCAGAGAGCCAGAATTTGGCACCAAAATATGGCTCAAGCGTCGAATTTGGGACGTTTGGGTCATTTTGAAAACTGCAGGGGGGGGGGGGGTCCGGAAAAATGTAACCCATAGCCGCTCTCAGTAATTAGCATATTTTCAGTAAAGAAAGTCGTAATTTCAAACTGCAAATACGTACAGAGAGCAAGAATTTGGCTCCAAAATATGGCTTAAGATTAGAATTTGGGATGTTTGGGAAATATTGAAAGCTGCATGGAGGGTTTGGGCAAATTATGATCCATCGCCGCTCCCAGTAATTGGCATATTTTCGGTATAAAATATCGTAATTTCAAACTGCGAATACGTGCAGAGAGCCAGAATTTGGCTCCAAAATATGGCTCAAGGGTCGAATTTGGGATGTTTGGGATATTTTGAAAACTGCTAAGAAGGTTTGGACAAAATGTGATCCATCGCCACTATCAGTAATTGGCATACTTTCGGTATAAAGTCGTAATTTCAAACTGCGAATACGCGCAGAGAGGCAGAATTTGGCTCCAAAATATGGCTCAAGCGTCGAACTTGGGATATTTGGGATATTTTGAAAACTGCTAAGAAGGATTGGACAAAATGTGATCCATCGCCCCTATCAGTAATTGGCATACTTTCGGTATAAAGTCGTAATTTCAAACTGCGAATACGCGCAGAAAGGCAGAATTTGACTCCAAAATATGGCTCAAGGGTCGAATATGGGATGTTTGGGATATTTTGAAAACTGCATGGGGAATTGGGCAAAATGTGACCCTTCGCCACTCTCAGTAATTGGCATATTTTCGGCATAAAAATTCGTAATTTCAAACAGCGAATACGTGCAGAGAGCCAGAATTTGGCTCCAAAATATGGCTCAAGGGTCGAATTTGGGATGTTTCGGATATTTTGAAAACTGCAGAGGGGTTTGGGCAAAATGTGACCTATCGTCGCTCTCAATAATTAGCATATTTTCGGTATAAAAAGTCGTAATTTCAAACAACTAATACGTGCAGAGAGCGAGAATTTGGTTCCAAAATATGGCTGAATGGTAAAATTTGGGATGTTTGGGATATTTTGAAAACTGCACGTTGGTTTGGGCAAAATGTGATCCATCGCCGCTCCTAGTAATTGGCATATTTTCGGTATAAAATTCGTTATTTCAAACTGCGAATACATGCAGAGAGCCAGAATTTGGCTCCAAAATATGGCTGAAGCGTCGAATATGGGATGTTTGGGATTTTTTGAAAACTGCAGAGGGGGTTTGTTCAAAATGTAACCCCACAGCCTCTCTCAGTAATTGGCATATTTTCGTTATAAAAAGTCGGAATTTCAAACTGCGAATACGCGCAGAGAGCCAGAATTTGGCAAAAAATATCTCTCAAGCGACGAATTTGGGATATTTTGGATATTTTGAAAAGTGCAGGGGGTTTTGGGCAAAATGTGACCCATCACCGCTCTCAGTAATTGGCATATTTTCGTTATGAAAAGTCGGAATTTCAAACTGCGAATACGCCAACCCGTTCTCGCAAATTCGTAAAGTCAATATTGACTTATTAACTACGTGCATAGGTGATATACTAAACATAATAGATATACCTTAAAAAGATACATAGAAAACACCAACCTTACCTAACCTTGTTAGTATCTTAAGATAAGCATCTTATTGCTTCGTAATTACAATTATTACTTAACCTATACCTATTATAGGTTAGGTAATAATTGTAATTACGAAGCAATAAGATGCTTATCTTAAGATACTAACAAGGTTAGGTAAGGTCGGTGTTTTCTATGAATCTTTTTAAGGGTATCTATTATGTTAAGTATGTCACCTATGCACATATTTAATAAGTCAATATTGACTTATTAAATTTGCGAGAACGGGTTGCGCATTTTGCCCAAACCTCCCTGCAGTTTTCAAAATATGCCAAACATCCCAAATTTGACGTTTGAGCCATATTTTGGAGACAAATTTTGGCTCTCTGCACGTATTCGCAGTTTGAAATTACGACTTATTATACCGAAAATATGCCAATTACTTACAGCGGCGATGGGTGACATTTTGCCCCCCCCCCTCCGGCAGTTTTCAAAAAATCGCAAACATCCCAAATTCGACGCTTGAGCCATTTTTTTAGCCAAATTTTGACTCTGCACTTTTTAGCAGTTTTAAATTTCAACTTTTTTTACCGAAATAATGCCAATTACTGCTAGCGGCGAAAAGTCACATTTTGGCCAAAACCCCCTGCAGTTTTCAAAATATCCCAAACATCCCAAATTCGACCCTTGAGCCATATTTTTGAGCCAAAATTTTGCTATCTGCACGTATTCGCAGTTTGAAATTACGACTTTTTATACCGAAAATATGCCAATTATTGAAAGCAGCGATGGATCACATTTTGCCCAAACCCCCCCTGCAGTTTTCAAAATGACCCAAACGTCCCAAATTCGACGCTTGAACCATATTTTGGAGCCAAATTCTGGCTCTCTGCACGTATTCGCAGTTTTAAATTACGTCTTTTTATACCAAAAATATGCCAATTACTGAAAGTGCCGATGGATCACATTTTGCCCAAACCCTCCCTGCAGTTTTCAAAATATCCCAAACATCCCAAATTGGACGCTTGAGCCTTATTTTGGAGCCAAATTCTGGCTCTCTGCACATATTCGCAGCTTGAAATTACGATTTTTTATACCGAAAATATGTCAATTAATGAGAGCGGCGATAGGTCACATTTTGCCCAAAACACCCCTGCAGTTTTCAAAATATCTGAAACATCCCAAATTCGACCCTTGAGCCATATTTTGGAGCAAATTCTGGCTTTCTGCACGTATTTGCAGTTTGAAATTTCGACTTTTTATGCCGAAAAATGGAAATTACTGAAAGCGGCGATGGATCACATTTTGCCCAAACCCTTCCTGCAGTTTTCAAAATATCCCAAAGATCCCAAATCCGACGCCTAATTCATATTTTGAGCCAAATAAGTACCAACGTAGAGCACCCTCTCCCCACCCACCCCTCTCCTCCCACTCACTCCCCTCCTCCCACTCACCCTTCTCCCCAGGACCTCCCTTCTCCCCATCCCTCAAGCCCTCTCTTCTCCCACATGCCTCCCCGTCTCTCCCACCCCCAAGCCTTCCCTTCTCCCCCACCCCCCTAAGCCCCCCACTCTCCCCCACCCCACCTAAGTCTTCCCCCTCTCCCCCACTCCCCTAAACCCTCCCCTCTTCCTTACCCACCTCAGCCCTCCTTTATTCCCCACGCCCCCCAAGCCCTCCACCCTTTTCTCCTCCCCCAAGTTCCCCCATCTCCCCTATCTCCAAAGCCTCTCATCCCCCCATGCTCCCCCAACCCTCCCTCTCCCCCCACCAACCCTCCCCCTCTCACTCTCCCCCCCCCCCACAACCCTCCCCCTCTCACTCTCCCCCCTCTTACCCACCCACCCTTACCCTCCCCCTCTCCCCCCCCTCACCCCCACCCCCTAAGCCCTCCCTCCTCTACCAGTCTCCCCGTGCCAGGTCCCCCCAGCTCCCTCTCACCCCAGATCCCAAAGGCCCCCCCCCCTCCAGAGGAGAAGCAGAAGAGAGTCAGTTTTCAGGGTGATGTACTCGAACATAGATGGGATCACAAGCAAGACAAGTGAACTAAGGGAAAGAGCACAAGAAGTGAACCCAGATGTAATTGGACTCACTGAAACAAAACTCTCTGCAATCATAATGGATGCCGTGTTTCCCCAGGAGTACACAGTAATAAGGAAAGAGAGGGAAGGTAGGGGAGGAGGCGGAGTGGCCCTACTAATGAAAAAGGAATGGAGTTTTAAGGAGATGGCCATCCCGGGCTGTGAGGAGTTCAGAGACTACATAGCAGGCACCATGACAATGGGAGGACCAAGAATAGTAGTAGCAGTAATATACAACCCTCCACCAAATGACAGAAGAGCCAGTCAAGAGTATGAAAACAACAACATGGCAGTTAACACTATAATTGAGAGGGCAGCCTCTGCTGCCTGTAGAAATAGATCCCACCTGCCCCACCATGGGCGTCTTCAATCACGGAAGGATTGACTGGGAGAACAAGGAACCACATGGAGGCGAGGATACGTGGAGAGCCAAACTATTGGAGGTGGTGACAAGAAACTTTTTAACCCAGCATGTCAGAAAACCCACAAGGATGAGAGGCAATGACGAACCAGCGAGACTCGACCTAGTCTTCACTCTGAACGACTTCGACATAAGAGAAATCGGTTTTGAGGACACAGTAGGAATGAGCGACCACAGTGTATTGGTGTTTGAGTACTTGATTGAAGAAGGGTTATTGAACTCGAGGAGGGATGCCGAAACCAAAAGGTTAGCATACCGAAAGGGAAACTATGAGGGGATAAGAAAATTCCTAACAGATATAGCATGGGAAACAGAGCTCAGGGGAAAGGCGGCCCAAGTTATGATGGATTACATCACGCAGAAGTGCAAGGACGCAGCAAGCAAGTTTGTCCCAGTCCAAAAGGAAAACAGAGAAATGAAGATGAGAAACCCATGGTTTAATCAGAGATGTAGGCTAGTTAAGC
Organism: Procambarus clarkii; assembly: GCF_040958095.1. Classification (NCBI taxonomy): domain Eukaryota; kingdom Metazoa; phylum Arthropoda; class Malacostraca; order Decapoda; family Cambaridae; genus Procambarus; species Procambarus clarkii. Next base: position 26,953,302 of record NC_091163.1, read on the forward strand.
AGCAAAGTAAAAGGGCATGGAGAAACTATAGGAATAACAGGACACTGGAGAGCAGAGAATGATACCAGAATGCCAGGAATGAATATGTCAGGATGAGAAGAGAGGCAGAAAGACAATACGAAAATGACATTGCAAGCAAGGCAAAGACTCAGCCTAAATTGTTGCATAGCCACCTGAGGAGAAAAACAACAGTAAAGGAACAGGTTATGAAATTAAGGATAGGGGCGGAAGGATTCACTACAAATGACAAGGAAGTGTGTGTGGAACTGAATAAGAAATTCCAGGAGGTCTTCACCTTAGAGCAAGGAGAAATTCCAGAGATAAGTGAGGGAATAGCTAACCAGGAACCACTGGAAGACTTTGAGATTACCAGCGGGGAAGTAAGGAAGTGTTTACTAGAGTTGGATGTGACAAAGGCTATAGGCCCAGATGGAATCTCCCCTTGGGTTCTAAAGGAAGGAGCAAGAGAACTGTGTCTACCACTCTCCATAGTGTATAACAAATCACTGGCAACAAGGGAACTGCCAGATATTTGGAAAGCAGCTAACGTAGTCCCGATAAACAAGAAAGGGGATAGACAGGAGGTACTGAACTACAGGCCAGTGTTCCTAACCTGCATACCAGGCAAGCTGATGGAGAAGCTTGACTGGTATTATATTCCATTTCCATTTTCTCTTTGCCTTCATTGTCGTCGTCTTCCACAATAGTGAGCACTTCATCTGCTACAGTAACAGACATAGTGCCGGTAGATGGATCATCTTCCACAGCAACGCTCGTGGTATCTTCCACGACAGCTGACCCGTCTTCTCTCACGTCAGCGGCAGGTCCGACAGTAGAAACAGTCTTTATCATTCGTAGAAACAGGTGGAATGGCCATACGTGGAATCTTGTGTCTAAAGATGCCATGGGTTGGAGAGCGAGTTGGCATGTCATTATTTACAGGACATATCATTAAAGTGGCTATACCACGTTCTTGCAGTTTCTGAGCTAATTTGCACATCACAGGGAAATATTTAGTCTCCCATATGTTGCGTTCACCACTTGTGAGATACTGCCCGCAAGCCTTGCCCAACCCATATGGGAAAATAATCCTTCCCACTTGTCCTCTTCGGCTTCTCTGAAGAATATGTTCATTGGCTTCTCGCAGAGCTTTGTCAAACCAACGCCATCTTTGGTATTCGGTATCATTTTTCAGGTCGTCATAAAAATGCTCATCCAAACTCCATGCTTCGTGCCTGGGCTTTTTGTAAGAAGATGGCGTCGCTGGACCGTTGGTAAACTGGTGATTAATCCAATAAGGTGCGGTAAAACAGCATAACTTTCATAGGGGTCGTCATCCATCCTATTGCAGAATTCGGGTGCTTCGCCAACAAATATGAGGCCGGGGATATCTCTATCAGTTCTAACAGCACGATTTTTGTACGGCAGGTTTTTCCGATGCAATCGAGCATAGGGGTATCGTTCCCATAAAGTTAACTTCATTTCACTCATTTTCATTTCCATTTCACTCAACTCCACGCTTGTTGCATCCAAATCATAGAGCAGACAATCACGATTGTTATAGATGGGCAAAGAGGCAAAGTCGCCAATCAGGGAGGGGAGCTCCATAGTGCTGGCTTGTGAGGTAGTGACTCGGAAGGGGGTCTATATACACTTTTCACGCCGGCGCGGGGGACAACTGCACATCGTAGAGCTGCCAGGGACATTTTTTTTTCCTTGGAGCTCTGGTCATTACGCACTAATATAACATTAACATCGTAATGTTTTAAGTTTTCATACAGATCTTCGATAATTGGAAGATATCTTTCCTCCCAAACTTCATCTCTTTGAACGCACGTGCGGCCAATACCCACAGGTGATACAACTCGTGCAATTTCCGGAGAAGATTTGATGAATCTCGTTATGGCTTCTATAGCCTTTTTGAAATAGATGAGGCGATTTTGCGTTGTATCTTCTTTTAATCCAGCGAGCATATCACGATCTTTGGATTTTTCTATATGCGACTTGGCGATCTCATTGTTCTCTACAGGCGCCCCTATACCATATTGCACTGCAGCAGCAATAATGCAGGGGAGATTTTCAGCTCGACAATTGGAGACATGAATTGAACCGGGAATTGGGCGATCATGGGGAACACATCTTTTCAGATTACACAATGGCCTGCGTTCATCATAGGCTCTTGCGTGTTTGTATTTCAATGATATGTCCTTCGCCATCCCGTACGGAACGCAAGATATGCAGTTTACAGGATACACAATGCAAGTTTCATTATTGCAAAATTCTTCATCGGTTAAATATCAGGTGTGCGTTTCCAGCCACGTCTCCATTTTTCTTTTTTTTACTTTCCCTTATGTTTTGGATAAAGCCTAGTCAACCGCCCTGTGTCGACCCTGCGAATATTAGTCGTGGGGGCTTTGCGCCCTTATATCTCCATCCATGCTTTTACACACTTTTTATACCGAAAATATGCCCATTACTGAAAGCTACGATGTATCACATTTTGCCCAAACAATCCCTGCACTTTTCAAAATATCCCAAACATCCCAAATTCGACTCTTCAGCCATATTTTGGAGCCAAATTCTGGCTCTCTGCACGTATTCGCAGTTTGAAATTACGACTCTTTATACCGAAAATACGCCAATTACTGAAAGTTGTGATGGATCACATTTTGCCGAAACTCTCCCTGCAGTTCTCAAAATATCCAAAACATACCAAATTTAACGCCTGAGCCATATATTGGAGCCAAATTCTAACTCTCTGCACGTATTCGCAGTTTGAAATTACGACTTTTTACACAAAAAATATGCCAATTACTGAGAGCGGCGATGAATCACATTTTGCCCAAACCCTCCTTGTAATTTTCAAAATATCCCAAACATCCCAAATTCAACGCATGAGCGAATTTTTGGAGCCAATTTCTGGTTCCCTAAACGTATTCGCCGTTTGAAATTACGAATTTTATACCGAAATTATGCCAATTACTGAAAGCGGCGATGGATCACATTTTGCCCAAACCCTCCCAGCAGTTTTTAAAATATCCCAAACATCTCAAATTCGACGCTTGAGCCATATTTTGGAGCCAAATTTTGGCTCTTTGAACGTATTCGTAGTTTGAAATTACGACTTTTTATTCCGAAAATAAGTAAATTACTGAGAGCGGCGATGGGTCACATTTTGCCCAAACCCTCTGCAGTTTTCATAATATCCCAAACATCCCAAATTTGACCCTTGTGCCATATTTTGGAGCCAAATTCTGTCTCTCTGCACGTATTCGCAGTTTCAAATTACGAATTTTTATACCGAAATACTGAGATCGGCGATGGGTCACATTTTGCCCAAACCGACCCCCCCCCCCCCCATACAGCAGTTTTCAAAATATTTCAAACATCCCAAATTCGATGCTTGAGCTATATTTTGGAGCCAAATTCTGGCTCTCTGCACGTGATCGCAGTATGAAATTACGACTTTTTATACCAAAAATACGCCAATTACTAAAAGTGGCGATGGATCACATTTTGCCGAAATTCTCCCTTCAGTTTTCAAAATATCCCAAACATACCAAATTCAACTCTTGAGCAATATTTTGGAGCCAAATTCTGGCTTTCTGCACTTATTCGCAGTTTGAAATTACGAGTTTTTACACCGAAAATATGCCAATTACTGAGAGCGGCGATGAATCACATTTTGCCAAAACCCTCCCAGCAGTTTTCAAAATATCCCAAACATCTCAAATTTGACCCTTGTGCCATATTTTGGAGCCAAATTCTGGCTCTCTGCACGTATTCGCAGTTTGAAATTACGAATTTTTATTCCGAAAATAAGTCAATTACTGAGAGCGGCGATGGGTCACATTTTGCCCAAACCCTCTGCAGTTTTAATAATATTTCAAACGTCCCAAATTCGACCCTTGTGCCATATTTTGGAGCCAAATTCTGGCTCTCTGCACGTATTCGCAGTTTGAAATTACTAATTTATATACCGAAATACTGAGATCAGCGATGGGTCACATTTTGCCCCCCCCCCTCACTGTAGTTTTCAAAAAATTCCAAACATCCCAAATTCGATGCTTGAACCATATTTTGGAGCCAAATTCTGACTCTCTGCACGTGAACGCAGTATGAAATTACGACTTTTTATACAAAAAAATGCCAATTACTGAAAGTGGCGATGGATCATATTTTGCCCAAACTCTCCCTGCAGTTTTCAAAATATCCAAAACATATCAAATTTAACTCTTGAGCCATATTTTGGAGCCAAATTCTAACTCTCTGCACGTATTCGCAGTTTGAAATTACGAATTTTTACACCGAAAATATGCCAATTACTGAGAGCGGCGATGAATCACATTTTGCCCAAACCCTCTTTGTAATTCTCAAAATATCCCAAACATCCCAAATTCAACGCTTGTGCCATATTTTGGAGCCAAATTCTGGCTCTCTGCACGTATTCGCAGTTTGAAATTACGACTCTTTATACCAAAAATACGCCAATTACTAAAAGTGGCGATGGATCACATTTTGCCCAAACTCTCCCTTCAGTTTTAAAAATTTTCTAAACATAACAAATTCAACGCTTGAGCCATATTTTGGAGCCAAATTCTGGCTTTCTGCACGTATTCGCAGTTTGAAATTACGACTTTTTACACCGAAAACATGCCAATTACTGAGAGCAACGATGGGTCACATTTTACCCAAACCCCTCCCCCTGCTTTTTTCAAAATACCCCAAACATCCCAAATTCGACCCTTGAGCTATATTTAGGAGTCAATTTCTGGCTCTCTGCACGTATTCGCAGTTTGAAATTACGATTTTTTTCACCGAAAATATGCCAATTACTGAGAGCAGCGATGGGTCACATTTTGCCTCCCCCCATTTTGCTTATTCGCCGTTTTAAATTTCGATTTTTTATACCGGAAATAGGCAAATTTTTGAGAAAAGCGATGGGTCAAATTTTGCCTCCCCCCCCCCTACAGTTTTCAAAATATCCCAAACATCTCAAATTCGACCCTTGAGCCATGTTTTGGAGCCAAATTCTGCCTTTCTGCACGTATTCGCAGTTTGAAATCACGACTTTTTGTACCGAAAATAAGCCAATTACTGAAATCGGCGATGGATCACATTTTACCCAACCCCGCCCTGCAGTTTTGAAAATATCCCAGAAATCCCAAATTCGACCCTTGATCCATATTTTGGAGCCAAATTCTGGCTCTCTGCACGTATTTGCAGTTTGAAATTACGAATTTTTATACCGAAAATTTATCAATTACTTAAAGCAGCGATGGATCACATTATCGGTATAAAAAGTCGTAATTTTAAACTGCAAATACGTGCAGAGAGCCAGAATTTGGCTCCAAAATATGACTCAAGCGTCGAGTTTGGGATGTTTTGAGTATTTTGAAAGCTGCAAGGAGGGTTTGGGCAAAATGTGATATAGCGCCACTCGCAGTAATTGGCATATTTTCGGTATAAAAATTCCTAGTTTATAACTGCGAATACGTGCAGTGAGCCAGAATTTGGCTCCAAAATAGGGCTCAAGGGTGGAATTTGGGATATTTGGGACATTTTGAAAACTGCAGGGGGTTTTGGGCAAATTGTGACCCTTCGCCGTTCACAGTAATTAGCATTATTTCGGTATAAAACTCGAAATTTCAAACTGCTAATTTGTGCAAAGAACCACAATTTGGCTCCAAAATATGGGTCAAGCGTCGAATTTGGGATGTTTGCGATATTTTGAAAACTGCAGGGGAAGTGGGGGGCAAAATGTTACCCATCGGTGCTCTAAGTAATTGGAATATTATCGGTATAAAAATCGTAATTTCAAACGGCGAATACGTGCAGAGAGCCAGAATTTGCATCCAAAATATGGCTCAGGCCTCGAATTTGGGAGATTTGGAATATTTTGAAAACTGCAGGGAGATTTTGGGCAAAATGTGACCCATCGCCGCTCTCAGTAATTGGCATATTTTGGGTATACAAACGCGTAATTTCAAACTGCGACTACGTGTAGAGAGCACGAATTTGGCTCCAAAATATAGCACAAGCGTCGAATTTGGGATGTTTGGGATATTTTGAAAACTTTAGGGGGGGGGGGCAAAATGTGACCTATCGCCGCTCTCAGTAATTGACATATTTTCGGTATAAAAAGTCGTAATTTCAAGTTGCGAATATGTGCAGAGAGCCAGAATGTTGCTCCAAAATATGGTTCAAGCGTCCAATTTGGGATGTTTGGGATATTTTGAAAACTGCAGAGAGGGGTTGGGCAAAATGTGATCCATCGCCGCTCTCAGTAATTGGCATATTTTTGGAATAAAAAATCGTAATTTCAAACTGCGAATACGTGCAGAGAGAGAGAATTTGGCTCCAAAATATGGCTCAAGCGTCAAGTTTGAGATGTTACGGATATCTTGAAAACTGCAGAGAGGGGTGGGGCAAAATGAGACCCATCGCTTCTCTCAGTAATTGGCATATTTTTGGTATAAATAGTCGTAATTTCAAACTACGAATACGTGCCCAGTGTCAGAATTTTGCTCCAAAATATGGCTCATGCGTTGAATTTGGGATGTTTGGGATATTTTGAAAACTGCAGAGAGGGTATGGGCAATATGTGATCCATCGCTGCTTCCAGTAATTGGCATATTTTCGGTATAAAATGTCGTAATTTCAAACTGCGAATACGTGCAGAGAGCCAGAATTTAGCTCCAATAAATGTCTCAAGGGTCGAATTTGGGATGTTTAAGATATTTTGAAAATTGCAGGGGGGGGGGGGGGTTTGGGCAAAATGTGACCCATCGCTACTCTCAGTAACTGGCATATTTTCAGTATAAAAAGTCGCAATTTCAAACTGTGAATACGTGCAGAGCGCCAGAATTTGGCTCCAAAGGCAAAATGTGACCCATCGCCACTCTCAGATATTAGCATATTTTCGGTATAAAAAGTCGTAATTTCAAACTACTAACACGTGCAGAGAGCAACAATTTGGCTCCAAAATATGGCTCAAACGTCGAATTTGGGATGTTTGGGATACTTTGAAAACTGCAAGGAGGGTTTGGGAAAAATGGGATCCATCGCAGCTTTTAGTAATTTGCATATTTTCGGTCTAAAAATTCGTAATTTCATAATGTGAATACGTGCAGAAAGCCAGAAATTTGCTCCAAAATATGGCCCAAGTGTCGAATTTGGATTTTTCAAAATATCCCAAACATCCCAAATTCGACGCCTGAGCCATATTTTGGAGCCAAATTCTGGCTCTCTGCACGTATTCGCAGATTGAAATTACGACTTTTTATACGGAAAATATATCAATTACTGAAAGCGGCGATGGACCACATTTTGCCCAAACCCTCCCTGCAGTTTTCAAAATATCCCAAACATCTCAAATTCGAAGTTTGAGTCATATTTTGGAGCCAAATTCTGTCTGTCTGCACGTATTCGCAGGTTGAAATTACGACTTTTTATACCGAAAATATGCCAATTACTGAAAACAGCGATGAATCGCATTCTTGTCAAACCCTCCCTGCAGTTTTCAAAATATCCCAAACATCCCAAATTCGACGCTTGAACCATATTTTGGAGATAAATTCTGGCTCTTTGCACGCATTCGCAGTTTGAAATTACGACTTTTTATACCGAAAATATGCCAATTACTGAAAGCAGCGATGGGTCAGATTTTACCCAAACTTTCCCTGCATTTTGCAAAATATCCCAAACATCCCAAATTCGACCCTTGAGACATATTTTAGAGCCAAATTCTAGCTCTCTACACGTATTTGCAGTTTGAAATTACGATTTTTTATAACGAAAATATGCCAATTACTAAGAGCAACGATGGATCACTTTTTGCCGAAACCCTCCCTGCAGTTTTAAAAATATCCCAAACATCCCAAACTCGATCCTTAAGGCATTTTATGGAGCCAAATTCTGGCTCTCTGCACGTATTCACAGGTTTAATTTACGACACTCTATACCAAAAATATGTCAATTACTGAAAGCAGCGATGGGTCACATTTTGCCCAAACACCCCCTGCAGTTATCAAAATATCCCATACATCCCAATTTCGACGCTTCATCCATATTTTGGAGCCAAATTCGGGCTCTCTGCACGTATTCGCAGTTTGAAATTTCGTCATTTTATACCAAAAATATGCCATATACTGAGAGCGGCGATGAGTCACATTTTGCCCAATTCCCCTCCCCCCCTCTCCCACTGCAGTTTTCAAAATATCCTAAATATCCCAAATTCGACGCTTGAGCCATATTTTGGAGTCAAATTGAGGCTCTCTGCACGCATTCACAGTTTTAAATTACAACTTTTTATAACGAAAATATGCCAATTACTGAAAGCGGCGATGGATCACATTTTGCCCAAACCCTTCCTGCAGTTTTCAAAATATCCCAAACATCCTAAATTCCACGCTTGAGCCATATTTTGGAGCCAAATTCAGGCTTTTTGCACGTATTCGAAGTTTGAAATTATTTAATTTTATACCGAAAATATTCCAATTACTGAAAGCAGCGATGGGTCACTTTTTGCCCAAACCCCCCTGCAGTTTGCAAAATATCCCAAACATCCCAAATTCGAACCTTTAGCCATATTTTCGAGCTAAATTCTGGCTTTCTGCACGAATTCGCAGTTTGAAATTACTACTTTTTATACCGAAAATATGTCAATTACTGAAAGCTGCGATGGATCAGATTTTGCCTAAACCCTCTCTGCAGTTTTCAAAATATCCCAAACATCCCAAATTCGACGCGTGAGCCATATTTTGGAGCCAAATTCTGGCTCACTGCACGTATTCGGAGTTTGAAATTACGATTTTTTATACCGAAAAAATGCCAATTACTGAGAGCGGCGATGGATCACATTTTGCCCAAACCCTCCCTGCAGTTGTCAAAATATCCCAAACTTCCCAAATTCGACGCTTTAATCATATTTTGGAGCCAAATTCTGGCTCTCTGCACGTATTCGCAGTACGAAATTACGAATTTTTATCCCGAAAATATGCCAATTAATTCGAGCGGCGGTGGATCACATTTTGCCCATACCCCTCCCTGTAGCTTTCAAAATATCCCAAACATCCCAAATTCGACCCTTGAACCTTATTTTCGAGCCAAATTCTGGCTCTCTGCACGTATTCGCAGTTTGAAATTAAGAATTTTAATACGGAAAATATGCCAATTACTGATAGTGGCGATTCATCACATTTTGCCCAAACCCTCCTTGCAGTTTTCAAAATATCCAAAACATCCCAAATTCGACGCTTGAACCATATTTTGGAGCCAATTTCTGGCTCTCTGCACGTATTTGCAGTTTGAAATTACGACTTTTATACCGAAAATATGCCAATTACTGAGAGCAGCGATGGGTCACATTTTGCCCAAACCCCCCTGCAGTTCTCAAAATATTCAAAAAATTTCCAAATTCGATCATTGAGCTATATTTTGGAGCCAAATTCTGGCTTTCTGCACATATTCGCAGTTTGAAATTACGACTTTTTTATACCGAAAATTTGCCAATTACTAAAAACTGCTATGGATCACATTTTGCCCAAACCCTCCCTGAAGTTTTAAAAATATCCCAAACATCCCAAATTCGACGCTTGAGCCATATTTTGGAACCAAATTTGTACTCTCTGCACGTATTCGCAGTTTGAATTTTTTTCATTTTATACCGAAAATATGCCATTTGCTGCGAGCAACGATGGTTCACATTTTGCCCACACCTCCCGGCAGTTTTCAAAATATCCCAAACATCCCAAATTCGACCCTTGAGCTATATTTTAGAGCCTATATCTGGCTCTCTGCACCTATTCGCAGTTTGAAATTACGACTTTTTATACCGAAAATATGACAATTACTGAAAGCAGCGATGGATCACATTTTGCCAAAACACTTCCTGCAGTTTTCAAAATATCCCAAACATCCTAAATTCCACGGTTGAGCCATATTTTGGAGCCAAATTCTGGCTCTCTGTAGGTATTCGCAGTTTGAAATTTCGTCATTTTATACCGAAAATATTCCAATTTCTGAGAGCAGCGATGAGTCACATTTTGCCCAAACCCCCATCCCCTGCAGTTTTCAAAATATCCAAAACAACCAAAATTCGACGCTTTAATAATATTTTGGAGCCAGATTCTGGCTCTCTGCACGTATTCGCAGTATGAAATTACGACTTTTTATCACGAAAATATGCCAATTACTGCGAGCGGCGATGGATCACATTTTGCCCACACCCTCCCTGCAGGTTTCAAAATATCCCAAACATCCTAAATTCGATCCTTGAGCCTTATTTTCGAGCCAAATTTTGGCTCTCTGCACGTATTCGCAGTTTGAAATGACGAATTTTTATACTGAAAATATGTCAATTACTGAAAGTGGCGATAGATCACATTTTGCCCAAACCCTCCTTGCAGTTTTCAAAATATCCCAAACATCCCAAATTCGACGCTTGAGCCATATTTTGGAGCCAAATTCTGGCTCTCTGAACTTATTCGCAGTTTGAAATTACGATTTTTTATGCCGAAAATATGTCAATTACTGAGAGAGGCGATGGATCACATTTTGCCCAAGCCCTCCTTGTAATTTTCAAAATATCAAAAACATCCCAAATTCGACACTTGAGCCATAATTTGAAGCCAAATTCTTGCTCTCTGCACGTATTCGCAGTTTGAAATTACGACATTTTATACCGAAAATATGCCAATTACTGGGAACAGCGATGGGCCACATTTTGCCCAAACCCCCCTGCAGTTCTCAAAATTTCCAAAACATCCCAAATTCGATCCTTGAGCTATATTTTGAAGCCAAATTTTGGCTTTCTGCACGTATCCGCAGTTTAAAACTACGACTTTTTTTATACCGAAAATATGCCAATTACTGAAAACTGCGATGGATCACATTTTGCCCAAACCCTCCCTGCAGTTTTCAAAATATCCCAAACATCCTAAATTCGAGGCCTGAGCCATATTTTGGAACCAAATTCGGGCTCTCTGCGCGTATTCGCAGTTTGAATTTTTTGAATTTTATACCGAAAAAATGCCATTTACTGCGAGCAACGATGGTTCACTTTTGCCCACAACCCCCTGCAGTTTTCAAAATATCCCAAACATCCCAAGTTCGACCCTTGAGCTATATTTTAGATCCTAATTCTGGCTCTCTGCACGTATTCGTGCTTTGATATTACGACATTTTATTCCGAAAATATGCCAATTACTGAGAGCTGCGATGGATCACATTTTGCACAAACCCTACTTATAGTTTTCAAAATATCAAAAATATCCAAAATACGAGTTTTGAGCCATATTTTGGAGCCAAATTCTGGCTCTCTGCACGTATTCGCAGTTTGAAAGTACGACTTTTTATACCGAAAATATGCCAATTATTGAAAGCGGCGATGGATCACATTCTGCCCAAAATCCCCTGCAGTTTGCAAAATATCCCAAACGTCCCAAATTCGACCCTTCAGCGATATTTTGGAGCCAAATTCTGGCTTTCTGCCCATATTCGCAGTTTGAAATTACGACTTTTTATACCGAAAAAATGCCAATTACTTAAAGAGACGATGGATCACATTTTGCCCAAACTCTCCTTGTAGTTTTCAAAATATCCCAAACATCCCAAATTCGACCCTTGAGCCATATTTTGGAGCCAAATTCTGGCTCTCTGCACGTATTCGCAGTTAGAAATTACGAATTATTTTACCGAAAATATGCCAATTACTGAAAGCGGCGATGGATCACATTCTGCCCAAACCCCTCCCTGCAGATTTCAAAATATCCCAAACGTCCCAAATTCGACGCTTGAGTAATATTTTGGAGCCAAATCCTGGCTCTCTGCACGGATTCGCAGTTTGAAATTACGAATTTTTATACCGAAAAAAACGCCAATTACTGAGAGCTGCGATGGACACATATTGCCCAAACCCTACTTGCAGTTTTCAAAATATCCAAAACATTCAAAATTCGTCGCTTGAACCATATTTTGGAGCCAAATTCGGGCTCTCTGCACGTATTCCCAGTTTGAATTTTCGTCATTTTATTCCGAAAGTATGCCAATTACTGATAGCGGCGATTAGTCAAATTTTGCCAACCCCCCCCCCCCCCTCCTTCTTCCCCTGCAGTCTTCAAAATATCCAAAACATCCCAAATTCGACGCTTGAGCCATATTTTGTAGCCAAATTCAGGCTCTCTGCACGTATTCGCACTTTGAAATTACGGCTTTTTATACCGAAAATCTGCTAATTACTGAAAGCAGCGATGGATAACATTTTGCCCAAACCTTCCCTGCAGTTTTCAAAATATCCCAAACATCCCAAATTCGACGCTTGAGTCTTATTTTGGAGCCAAATCCTGGCTCTCTGCACATATTCGCAGTTTGAAATTACGACTTTTTAGACCGAAAATATGCCAATTACTGAGAGCGGCGATGGATCACATTTTGCCCAAACCCTCCCTGCAGTTTTCAAAATATCCCAAACATCCCAAATTCGACCCTTGAGCCATATTTTGGAGCCAAATTCTGGCTCTCTGCACATATTCGCAGGTTGAAATTTCGACATTATATACCGAAAATATGCCAATTACTGATAGCACCGATGGGCCACATATTGCACAAACCCCCTCTGCAGTTTTCAAAATATCCCAAACATCCAAAATTCGACGCTTGAGCCATATTTTGGAACAAAATTCTGGTTCTATGCACGTATTCGCAGTTTGAAATTACGACTTTTTATACCGAAAATATACCAATTACTGAAAGCGGCGATGTATCACATTCTGCCCAAAACCTCCCTGCAGTTTTCAAAATATACCAAACATCCAAAATTCGACGCTTGAGCCATATTTTGGAGCCAAATTCAGGTTCTCTGCCGTATTCGCAGTTTGAAATTACGACTTTTTATACCGAAAAAATGCCAATTACTGAAAGCTGCGATGGATAACATTTTGCCCAAACCCTCCCTGCAGTTTTCAAAATATTCCAAACATCCTAAATTCGACCCTTGAGCCATTTTTTGGAGCCAAATTCTGGCTCTCTGCACATATTTGCAGGTTGAAATTACGACATTTTATACTGAAAATATGCCAATTACTTAGGCGATGGATCACATTTTGCCCAAACCCTCCTTGAAGTTTTCAAAATATCAAAAACATATAAAAAGCAACTTTTGAGCCATATTTTGAAACCAATTCTGGCTCTCTGCACGTATTTGCAGTTTGAATTTACGACTTTTTATACTGAAAATATGCCAATTACTGAAAGCAGCGATGGTTCACATTTTGACCAAACCCTCCCTGCAGTTTTCAAAATATCCCAAACATCCCAAATTCGACGTTTAAGCCAAATTTAGGAGCCTAATTCTGGCTCTCTGCACGTATTCGCAGTTTGAAATTACGACTTTTTATACCGAAAATATGCCAATTACTGAAAGCAGCGATGGGTCACATATTGTCTAAACCCACTCTGCAGTTTTCAAAATATTCCAAACATCCCAAGTTTGACGCTTGAGCCATATTTTGGAGCCAAAGTCGGGCTCTCTGCGCGTATTCGCAGTCTGAAATTATTTCATTTTATACCGACAGTATGCCAATTACTGAGAGCAGCGATGGGTCACATTTTGCCAAAACCCCCCTGCAATTTTCAAAATATCCCAAACATCCAAAATTAGACCCTTGAGCTATATTTTGGAGCCAAATTCTGGCTGTCTGCACGGATTCGCAGTTTGAAATTACGAATTTTTATACCGAAAAAACGCCAATTACTGAGAGCTGCGATGGACACATATTGCCCAAACCCTACTTGCAGTTTTCAAAATATCCAAAACATTCAAAATTCGTCGCTTGAACCATATTTTGGAGCCAAATTCGGGCTCTCTGCACGTATTCCCAGTTTGAATTTTCGTCATTTTATTCCGAAAGTATGCCAATTACTGATAGCGGCGATTAGTCAAATTCTGCCCACCCCCCCCCCCCCTCCTTCTTCCCCTGCAGTCTTCAAAATATCCAAAACATCCCAAATTCGACCCTTGAGCCATATTTTGGAGCCAAATTCTGGCTCTCTGCACATATTCGCAGGTTGAAATTTCGACATTATATACCGAAAATATGCCAATTACTGATAGCACCGATGGGCCACATATTGCCCAAACCCCCTCTGCAGTTTTCAAAATATCCTAAACATCCCAAATTTGACGCTTGAGCCATATTTTGGAGCAAAATTCGGGCTAGCTGCACGTATTTGCAGTTTGAAAATATTTCATTTTATACAGAAAATATTCCAGTTACTGAGAGCGGCGATGGGTCTAATTTTGCCAAAACCCCCCTTGCAGTTTTCAAAATATCCCAAACATCCAAAATTCGACGCTTGAGCCATATTTTGGAACAAAATTCTGGTTCTATGCACGTATTCGCAGTTTGAAATTACGACTTTTTATACCGAAATATACCAATTACTGAAAGCGGCGATGTATCACATTCTGCCCAAAACCTCCCTGATGTTTTCAAAATATACCAAACATCCCAAATTCGACGCTTGAGCCATATTTTGGAGCCAAATTCAGGTTCTCTGCACGTATTCGCAGTTTGAAATTACGACTTTTTATACCGAAAAAATGCCAATTACTGAAAGCTGCGATGGATAACATTTTGCCCAAACCCTCCCTACAGTTTTCAAAATATCCCAAACATCCCAAATTCGACCCTTGAGCCATTTTTTGGAGCCAAATTCTGGCTCTCTGCACATATTCGCAGGTTGAAATTACGACATTTTATACCGAAAATATGCCAATTACTTAGAGAGGCGTTGGATCACATTTTGCCCAAACCCTCCTTGAAGTTTTCAAAATATCCAAAACATATAAAAAGCAACTTTTGAGCCATATTTTGAAACCAAATTCTGGCTCTCTGCACGTATTTGCAGTTTGAAATTACGACTTTTTATGCTGAAAATATGCCAATTAATGAAAGCAGCGATGGTTCACATTTTGACCAAACCCTCCCTGCAGTTTTCAAAATATCCCAAACATCCCAAATTCGACGTTTAAGCCATATTTTGGAGCCAAATTCTGGCTCTCTGCACATATTCGCAGGTTAAAATTACGACATTTTATATCGAAAACATGCCAATTACTGAAAGCAGCGATGGGTCACATATTGTCCAAACCCCCTCTGCAGTTTTCAAAATATCCCAAACATCCCAAATTTGACGCTTGAGCCATATTTTGCAGCCAAATTCGGGCTCTCTGCACGTATTTGCAGTTTGAAATTATTTCATTTTATACCGACAATATTCCAATTACTGAGAGCGGCGATGGGTAATATTTTGCCCAAACCCTACCTGCAGTTTTCAAAATATCCCAAACATCCCAAATTCGACCCTTGTGCTATTTTTTGGAGCCAAATTCTGGCTCTCTGCACATATTCGCATGATAAAATTACGACTTTTATACCGAAAATATGTCAACTACTGAGAGCAGCGATGGGTCTCATTTCCCCCCCTCCCAATCTGCAGTTTTCAAAATATCCAAAACATCCCAAATTCGACCCTTGAGCCATATTTTGGAGCCAAATTCTGGCTCTCTGCACGTATTCGCAGTTTGAAATTACGAATTTTTAAACCGAAAATATGCCAATTACTGAAAGCGGTGATAGATCACATTCTGTCCAAACCCTCCCTGCAGGTTTCAATATATCCCAAACATCCTAAATTAGACGCTTGATTCATGTTTTGGAGCCAAATTCAGGTTCTCTGCACGTATTCGCAGTTTGAAATTACGACCTTTTATACCGAAAATATGTAAATTACTGAGAGCAGCGATGGATCACATTCTGCCCAAACCCTCCCTGCAGATTTCAAAGTATCCCAAGCATCCCAAACTCGACGCTTGAGCCATATTTTGGAGCCAAATTCAGGCTCTTTGCACGTATTCGCAGTTTGAAATTGCAACTTTTTATACCGAAAATATGCCAATTACTGTGAGCGGCGATGGATCACATTTTGCCCAAACCCTTCCTGTAGTTTTCAAAATATCCCAAACATCCCAAATTCGACCCTTGAGCCATATTTTGGAGCCAAATTTTGGCTCTCTGCACAAATTCGCCGGTTAAAATTACGACATTTTATACCGAAAACATGCCAATTACTGATAGCACCGATGGGCCACATATTGCCCAAACCCCCTCTGCAGTTTTCAAAATATCCCAAACATCCAAAATTCGACGCTTGAGCCATATTTTGGAACAAAATTCTGGTTCTATGCACGTATTCGCAGTTTGAAATTACGACTTTTTATACCGAAAATATACCAATTACTGAAAGCGGCGATGTATCACATTCTGCCCAAAACCTCCCTGCAGTTTTCAAAATATACCAAACATCCAAAATTCGACGCTTGAGCCATATTTTGGAGCCAAATTCAGGTTCTCTGCCGTATTCGCAGTTTGAAATTACGACTTTTTATACCGAAAAAAATGCCAATTACTGAGAGCTGCGATGGATAACATTTTGCCCAAACCCTCCCTGCAGTTTTCAAAATATTCCAAACATCCTAAATTCGACCCTTGAGCCATTTTTTGGAGCCAAATTCTGGCTCTCTGCACATATTTGCAGGTTGAAATTACGACATTTTATACTGAAAATATGCCAATTACTTAGAGAGGCGATGGATCACATTTTGCCCAAACCCTCCTTGAAGTTTTCAAAATATCAAAAACATATAAAAAGCAACTTTTGAGCCATATTTTGAAACCAAATTCTGGCTCTCTGCACGTATTTGCAGTTTGAATTTACGACTTTTTATACTGAAAATATGCCAATTACTGAAAGCAGCGATGGTTCACATTTTGACCAAACCCTCCTTGCAGTTTTCAAAATATCCCAAACATCCCAAATTCGACGTTTAAGCCAAATTTTGGAGCCTAATTCTGGCTCTCTGCACGTATTCGCAGTTTGAAATTACGACTTTTTATACCGAAAATATGCCAATTACTGAGAGCAGCGATGGGTCACATATTGTCTAAACCCACTCTGCAGTTTTCAAAATATTCCAAACATCCCAAGTTTGACGCTTGAGCCATATTTTGGAGCCAAAGTCGGGCTCTCTGCGCGTATTCGCAGTCTGAAATTATTTCATTTTATACCGACAGTATGCAAATTACTGAGAGCAGCGATGGGTCACATTTTGCCAAAACCCCCCTGCAATTTTCAAAATATCCCAAACATCCAAAATTAGACCCTTGAGCTATATTTTGGAGCCAAATTCTGGCTGTCTGCACGGATTCGCAGTTTGAAATTACGAATTTTTATACCGAAAAAACGCCAATTAATGAGAGCTGCGATGGACACATATTGCCCAAACCCTACTTGCAGTTTTCAAAATATCCAAAACATTCAAAATTCGTCGCTTGAACCATATTTTGGAGCCAAATTCGGGCTCTCTGCACGTATTCCCAGTTTGAATTTTCGTCATTTTATTCCGAAAGTATGCCAATTACTGATAGCGGCGATTAGTCAAATTTTGCCCACCCCCCCCCCCCCCCTCCTTCTTCCCCTGCAGTCTTCAAAATGTCCAAAACATCCCAAATTCGACGCTTGAGCCTTATTTTGTAGCCAAATTCAGGCTCTCTGCACGTATTCGCACTTTGAAATTACGGCTTTTTATACCGAAAATCTGCTAATTACTGAAAGCAGCGATGGATAACATTTTGCCCAAACCTTCCCTGCAGTTTTCAAAATATCCCAAACATCCCAAATTCGACGCTTGAGTCTTATTTTGGAGCCAAATCCTGGCTCTCTGCACATATTCGCAGTTTGAAATTACTACTTTTTAGACCGAAAATATGCCAATTACTGAGAGCGGCGATGGATCACATTTTGCCTAAACCCTCCCTGCAGTTTTCAAAATATCCCAAACATCCCAAATTCGACCCTTGAGCCATATTTTGGAGCCAAATTCTGGCTCTCTGCACATATTCGCAGGTTGAAATTTCGACATTATATACCGAAAATATGCCAATTACTGATAGCACCGATGGGCCACATATTGCCCAAACCCCCTCTGCAGTTTTCAAAATATCCTAAACATCCCAAATTTGACGCTTGAGCCATATTTTGGAGCAAAATTCGGGCTAGCTGCACGTATTTGCCGTTTGAAAATATTTCATTTTATACAGAAAATATTCCAGTTACTGAGAGCGGCGATGGGTCTAATTTTGCCAAAACCCCCCTTGCAATTTTCAAAATATCCCAAACATCCAAAATTCGACGCTTGAGCCATATTTTGGAACAAAATTCTGGTTCTATGCACGTATTCGCAGTTTGAAATTACGACTTTTTATACCGAAAATATACCAATTACTGAAAGCGGCGATGTATCACATTCTGCCCAAAACCTCCCTGATGTTTTCAAAATATACCAAACATCCCAAATTCGACGCTTGAGCCATATTTTGGAGCCAAATTCAGGTTCTCTGCACGTATTCGCAGTTTGAAATTACGACTTTTTATACCGAAAAAATGCCAATTACTGAAAGCTGCGATGGATAACATTTTGCCCAAACCCTCCCTACAGTTTTCAAAATATCCCAAACATCCCAAATTCGACCCTTGAGCCATTTTTTGGAGCCAAATTCTGGCTCTCTGCACATATTCGCAGGTTGAAATTACGACATTTTATACCGAAAATATGCCAATTACTTAGAGAGGCGTTGGATCACATTTTGCCCAAACCCTCCTTGAAGTTTTCAAAATATCCAAAACATATAAAAAGCAACTTTTGAGCCATATTTTGAAACCAAATTCTGGCTCTCTGCACGTATTTGCAGTTTGAAATTACGACTTTTTATGCTGAAAATATGCCAATTAATGAAAGCAGCGATGGTTCACATTTTGACCAAACCCTCCCTGCAGTTTTCAAAATATCCCAAACATCCCAAATTCGACGTTTAAGCCATATTTTGGAGCCAAATTCTGGCTCTCTGCACATATTCGCAGGTTAAAATTACGACATTTTATATCGAAAACATGCCAATTACTGAAAGCAGCGATGGGTCACATATTGTCCAAACCCCCTCTGCAGTTTTCAAAATATCCCAAACATCCCAAATTTGACGCTTGAGCCATATTTTGCAGCCAAATTCGGGCTCTCTGCACGTATTTGCAGTTTGAAATTATTTCATTTTATACCGACAATATTCCAATTACTGAGAGCGGCGATGGGTAATATTTTGCCCAAACCCTACCTGCAGTTTTCAAAATATCCCAAACATCCCAAATTCGACCCTTGTTCTATTTTTTGGAGCCAAATTCTGGCTCTCTGCACATATTCGCATGATAAAATTACGACTTTTATACCGAAAATATGTCAACTACTGAGAGCAGCGATGGGTCTCATTTCCCCCCCTCCCAATCTGCAGTTTTCAAAATATCCAAAACATCCCAAATTCGACCCTTGAGCCATATTTTGGAGCCAAATTCTGGCTCTCTGCACGTATTCGCAGTTTGAAATTACGAATTTTTAAACCGAAAATATGCCAATTACTGAAAGCGGTGATAGATCACATTCTGTCCAAACCCTCCCTGCAGGTTTCAATATATCCCAAACATCCTAAGTTAGACGCTTGATTCATGTTTTGGAGCCAAATTCAGGTTCTCTGCACGTATTCGCAGTTTGAAATTACGACCTTTTATACCGAAAATATGTAAATTACTGAGAGCAGCGATGGATCACATTCTGCCCAAACCCTCCCTGCAGATTTCAAAGTATCCCAAGCATCCAAAACTCGACGCTTGAGCCATATTTTGGAGCCAAATTCAGGCTCTTTGCACGTATTCGCAGTTTGAAATTGCAACTTTTTATACCGAAAATATGCCAATTACTGTGAGCGGCGATGGATCACATTTTGCCCAAACCCTCCCTATAGTTTTCAAAATATCCCAAACATCCCAAATTCGACCCTTGAGCCATATTTTGGAGCCAAATTTTGGCTCTCTGCACAAATTCGCCGGTTACAATTACGACATTTTATACCGAAAACATGCCAATTACAGAAAGCAGCGAAGGGTCACATATTGTCCAAACCCCCTCTGCAGTTTGCAAAATATTTCAAACATGCCAAATTTGAAACTTGAGCCATATTTTGGAGCCAAATTTGGGCTCTCTGCGCGTATTCGCAGTCTGAAATTATTTCATTTTATACCGACAATATGTAAATTACTGAGAGCAGCGATATGTCACATTTTGCCAAAATCCCCCTGCAGTTTTCAAAATATCCCAAACATCCCAAATTCGACCCTTGAGAATTATTTTGAAGCCAAATTCAGGCTCTTTTCACGAATTCGCAATTTGAAATTATTTCATTTTATACCGACAATCTGCCAATTAATGAGAGTGGCGATGGGTACCATATTGTCAAAACCCGCTCTGCAGTTTTTAAATATCCCAATCATCCCAAATTCGACCCTTGAGCTATATTTTGGAGCCAAAATCTGGTTGTCTGCACTTATTCGCAGTTTGAAATTACGACGTTTTATACCGAAAATATGTCAATTACTGAGAGCGGCGATGGACCACATTCTGCCCAAACCCTCCCTGCAGATTTTTAAATATCCCAAGCATCCCAAACTCGACGCTTGAGCCATATTTTGGAGCCAAATTCTGGCTCTCTGCACGGATTCGCAGTTTGAAATTACGACTTTTTATACTGAAAATATGCCAATTACTGAAAGCAGCGATGGTTCACATTTTGACCAAACCCTCCCTGCAGTTTTCAAAATATCCCAAACATCCCAAATTCGACCCTTGAGCCATATTTTAGAGCCAAATTCTGGCTCTCTGCACATATTCGCAGGTTAAAATTACGACATTTTTATACCAAAAACTTGCCAATTACTGAAAGCAGCGATGGGTCACATATTGTCCAAACCCCTTCTGCAGTTTTCAAAATATCCTAAACATCCCAAATTTGACGCTTGAGGCATATTTGGGCTCTCTGCGCGTATTCGCAGTCTGAAATTATTTCATTTTATTCCGACAATATGCCTATTACTGCGAGCAGCGATAGGTCACATTTTGCCAAAACCCCTTGCAGTTTTCAAAATATCCCAAACATCCAAAATTCGACGCTTGAGCCATATTTTGGAACAAAATTCTGGCTCTATGCACGTATTCGCAGTTTGAAATTACGACTTTTTATACCGAAAATATACCAATTACTGAAAGCGGCGATGTATCACATTCTGCCCACAACCTCCCTGCAGGTTTCAAAATATCCCAAACATCCCAAATTCGACGCTTGAGCCATATTTTGGAGCCAAATTCAGGTTCTCTGCACGTATTCGCAGTTTGAAATTACGACTTTTTATACCAAAAATATGCCAATTACTGAAAGCGGCGATGGATCATATTCTGCACAAACCCTCCCTGCAGTTTTCAAAATATCCCAAACATCCCAAATTCGACCCTTGAGCCATATTTTGGAGCCAAATTCTGGCTCTCTGCACATATTCGCAGGTTGAAATTACGATATTATATACCGAAAATATGCCAATTACTGATAGCACCGATGGGTCACATATTGCCCAAACCCCCTCTGCAGTTTTCAAAATATCCAAAAAATCCAGAATTTGACGCTTGAGCCATATTATGGAGCCAAATTCGGGCTCTCTGCACGTATTTGCAGTTTGAAATTATTTCATTTTATACCGACAATATTTCAATTACTGAGAGCGGCGATGGGTAATATTTTGCCCAAACCCTACCTGCAGTTTTCAAAATATCCAAAACATCCCAAATTCGATCCTTGTGCTATTTTTTGGAGCTAAATTCTGGCTCTCTGCACATATTCGCATGATAAAATTACGACTTTCATACCGAAAATATGTCAACTACTGAGAGCAGCGATGGGTCTCATTTCCCCCCCCCCCCATCTGCAGTTTTCAAAATATCCCAAACATCCCAAATTTGACGCTTGAGCCATATTTTGGAGCCAAAATCAGGCTCTCTGCCCGTATTCGCAGTTTGAGATTTTTTCATTTTATAGCGAAAATATGCCAATTACTGAGAGCGGCGATGGATCAAATTCTGCCAAAACCCCCCCTGCAGTTTTTAAAATATCCCAAACATCCAAAATTCGACGCTTGAGCCGTATTTTGGAACAAAATTCTGGCTCTCTGCACGTATTCGCAGTTTGAGGTTACGAATTTTTATACTGAAAATATTCCAATTACTAAAAGCAGCGATAGATCACATTCTGCCCAAACTCCCCTGCAGTTTGCAAAATATCCAAAACATCCAAAATTCGACGCTTGAGCCATATTTTGGAGCCAAATTCGGGCTCTCTGCACGTATTCGCAGTTTGAAATTACGACTTTTTATACTGAAAATAGGCCAATTACTGAAAGCAGCGATGGTTCACATTTTGACCAAACCCTCCCTGCAGTTTTCAAAATATCCCAAACATCCCAAATTCGACCCTTGAGCCATATTTTAGAGCCAAATTCTGGCTCTCTGCACATATTCGCAGGTTAAAATTACGACATTTTATACCGAAAACATGTCAATTACTGAAAGCAGCGATGGGTCACATATTGTCCAAACCCCCTCTGCAGTTTTCAAAATATCCCAAACATCCCAAATTTGACGCTTGAGCCATATTTTGGAGCCAAATTCGGGCTCTCTGCGCGTATTCGCAGTCTGAAATTATTTCATTTTATACCGACAATATGCCAATTACAGAGAGCAGCGATAGGTCACATTTTGCCAAAACCCCCTTGCAGTTTTCAAAATATCCCAAACATCCAAAATTCAACGCTTGAGCCATATTTTAGAACAAAATTCTGGCTCTATGCACGTATTCGCAGTTTGAAATACGACTTTTTATACCGAAAATATACCAATTACTGAAAGCGGCGATGTATCACATTCTACCCAAAACCTTCCTGCAGATTTCAAAATATCCCAAACATCCCAAATTCGACGCTTGAGCCATATTTTGGAGCCAAATTCAGGTTCTCTGCGCGTATTCGCAGTCTGAAATATTTCATTTTATACCGACAATATGCCAATTACCGAGAGCAGCGATATGTCACATTTTGCCAAAACCCCCCTGCAATTTTCAAAATATCCAAAACATCCCAAATTCGACATTTGAGCCATATTTTGGAACAAAATTGTTGCTCTCTGCACGCATTCGCAGTTTGAAATTACGACGTTTTATACCGAAAAAATGCCAATTACTGAAAGCTGCGATGGATAACATTTTGCCCAAACCCTCCCTACAGTTTTCAAAATATCCCAAACATCCCAAATTCGACCCTTGAGCCATTTTTTGGAGCCAAATTCTGGCTCTCTGCACATATTCGCAGGTTGAAATTACGACATTTTATACCGAAAATATGCCAATTACTTAGAGAGGCGTTGGATCACATTTTGCCCAAACCCTCCTTGAAGTTTTCAAAATATCCAAAACATATAAAAAGCATCTTTTGAGCCATATTTTGAAACCAAATTCTGGCTCTCTGCACGTATTTGCAGTTTGAAATTACGACTTTTTATGCTGAAAATATGCCAATTAATGAAAGCAGCGATGGTTCACATTTTGACCAAACCCTCCCTGCAGTTTTCAAAATATCCCAAACATCCCAAATTCGACGTTTAAGCCATATTTTGGAGCCAAATTCTGGCTCTCTGCACATATTCGCAGGTTAAAATTACGACATTTTATATCGAAAACATGCCAATTACTGAAAGCAGCGATGGGTCACATATTGTCCAAACCCCCTCTGCAGTTTTCAAAATATCCCAAACATCCCAAATTTGACGCTTAAGCCATATTTTGCAGCCAAATTCGGGCTCTCTGCACGTATTTGCAGTTTGAAATTATTTCATTTTATACCGACAATATTCCAATTACTGAGAGCGGCGATGGGTAATATTTTGCCCAAACCCTACCTGCAGTTTTCAAAATATCCCAAACACCCAAATTCGACCCTTGTGCTATTTTTTGGAGCCAAATTCTGGCTCTCTGCACATATTCGCATGATAAAATTACGACTTTTATACCGAAAATATGTCAACTACTGAGAGCAGCGATGGGTCTCATTTCCCCCCCTCCCAATCTGCAGTTTTCAAAATATCCAAAACATCCCAAATTCGACCCTTGAGCCATATTTTGGAGCCAAATTCTGGCTCTCTGCACGTATTCGCAGTTTGAAATTACGAATTTTTAAACCGAAAATATGCCAATTACTGAAAGCGGTGATAGATCACATTCTGTCCAAACCCTCCCTGCAGGTTTCAATATATCCCAAACATCCTAAGTTAGACGCTTGATTCATGTTTTGGAGCCAAATTCAGGTTCTCTGCACGTATTCGCAGTTTGAAATTACGACCTTTTATACCGAAAATATGTAAATTACTGAGAGCAGCGATGGATCACATTCTGCCCAAACCCTCCCTGCAGATTTCAAAGTATCCCAAGCATCCAAAACTCGACGCTTGAGCCATATTTTGGAGCCAAATTCAGGCTCTTTGCACGTATTCGCAGTTTGAAATTGCAACTTTTTATACCGAAAATATGCCAATTACTGTGAGCGGCGATGGATCACATTTTGCCCAAACCCTCCCTATAGTTTTCAAAATATCCCAAACATCCCAAATTCGACCCTTGAGCCATATTTTGGAGCCAAATTTTGGCTCTCTGCACAAATTCGCCGGTTAAAATTACGACATTTTATACCGAAAACATGCCAATTACAGAAAGCAGCGAAGGGTCACATATTGTCCAAACCCCCTCTGCAGTTTGCAAAATATTTCAAACATGCCAAATTTGAAACTTGAGCCATATTTTGGAGCCAAATTTGGGCTCTCTGCGCGTATTCGCAGTCTGAAATTATTTCATTTTATACCGACAATATGTAAATTACTGAGAGCAGCGATATGTCACATTTTGCCAAAATCCCCCTGCAGTTTTCAAAATATCCCAAACATCCCAAATTCGACCCTTGAGAATTATTTTGAAGCCAAATTCAGGCTCTTTTCACGAATTCGCAATTTGAAATTATTTCATTTTATACCGACAATCTGCCAATTAATGAGAGTGGCGATGGGTACCATATTGTCAAAACCCGCTCTGCAGTTTTTAAATATCCCAATCATCCCAAATTCGACCCTTGAGCTATATTTTGGAGCCAAAATCTGGTTGTCTGCACTTATTCGCAGTTTGAAATTACGACGTTTTATACCGAAAATATGTCAATTACTGAGAGCGGCGATGGACCACATTCTGCCCAAACCCTCCCTGCAGATTTTTAAATATCCCAAGCATCCCAAACTCGACGCTTGAGCCATATTTTGGAGCCAAATTCTGGCTCTCTGCACGGATTCGCAGTTTGAAATTACGACTTTTTATACTGAAAATATGCCAATTACTGAAAGCAGCGATGGTTCACATTTTGACCAAACCCTCCCTGCAGTTTTCAAAATATCCCAAACATCCCAAATTCGACCCTTGAGCCATATTTTAGAGCCAAATTCTGGCTCTCTGCACATATTCGCAGGTTAAAATTACGACATTTTTATACCAAAAACTTGCCAATTACTGAAAGCAGCGATGGGTCACATATTGTCCAAACCCCTTCTGCAGTTTTCAAAATATCCTAAACATCCCAAATTTGACGCTTGAGGCATATTTGGGCTCTCTGCGCGTATTCGCAGTCTGAAATTATTTCATTTTATTCCGACAATATGCCTATTACTGCGAGCAGCGATAGGTCACATTTTGCCAAAACCCCTTGCAGTTTTCAAAATATCCCAAACATCCAAAATTCGACGCTTGAGCCATATTTTGGAACAAAATTCTGGCTCTATGCACGTATTCGCAGTTTGAAATTACGACTTTTTATACCGAAAATATACCAATTACTGAAAGCGGCGATGTATCACATTCTGCCCACAACCTCCCTGCAGGTTTCAAAATATCCCAAACATCCCAAATTCGACGCTTGAGCCATATTTTGGAGCCAAATTCAGGTTCTCTGCACGTATTCGCAGTTTGAAATTACGACTTTTTATACCAAAAATATGCCAATTACTGAAAGCGGCGATGGATCATATTCTGCACAAACCCTCCCTGCAGTTTTCAAAATATCCCAAACATCCCAAATTCGACCCTTGAGCCATATTTTGGAGCCAAATTCTGGCTCTCTGCACATATTCGCAGGTTGAAATTACGATATTATATACCGAAAATATGCCAATTACTGATAGCACCGATGGGTCACATATTGCCCAAACCCCCTCTGCAGTTTTCAAAATATCCAAAAAATCCAGAATTTGACGCTTGAGCCATATTATGGAGCCAAATTCGGGCTCTCTGCACGTATTTGCAGTTTGAAATTATTTCATTTTATACCGACAATATTTCAATTACTGAGAGCGGCGATGGGTAATATTTTGCCCAAACCCTACCTGCAGTTTTCAAAATATCCAAAACATCCCAAATTCGATCCTTGTGCTATTTTTTGGAGCTAAATTCTGGCTCTCTGCACATATTCGCATGATAAAATTACGACTTTCATACCGAAAATATGTCAACTACTGAGAGCAGCGATGGGTCTCATTTCCCCCCCCCCCATCTGCAGTTTTCAAAATATCCCAAACATCCCAAATTTGACGCTTGAGCCATATTTTGGAGCCAAAATCAGGCTCTCTGCCCGTATTCGCAGTTTGAGATTTTTTCATTTTATAGCGAAAATATGCCAATTACTGAGAGCGGCGATGGATCAAATTCTGCCAAAACCCCCCCTGCAGTTTTTAAAATATCCCAAACATCCAAAATTCGACGCTTGAGCCGTATTTTGGAACAAAATTCTGGCTCTCTGCACGTATTCGCAGTTTGAGGTTACGAATTTTTATACTGAAAATATTCCAATTACTAAAAGCAGCGATAGATCACATTCTGCCCAAACTCCCCTGCAGTTTGCAAAATATCCAAAACATCCAAAATTCGACGCTTGAGCCATATTTTGGAGCCAAATTCGGGCTCTCTGCACGTATTCGCAGTTTGAAATTACGACTTTTTATACTGAAAATAGGCCAATTACTGAAAGCAGCGATGGTTCACATTTTGACCAAACCCTCCCTGCAGTTTTCAAAATATCCCAAACATCCCAAATTCGACCCTTGAGCCATATTTTAGAGCCAAATTCTGGCTCTCTGCACATATTCGCAGGTTAAAATTACGACATTTTATACCGAAAACATGTCAATTACTGAAAGCAGCGATGGGTCACATATTGTCCAAACCCCCTCTGCAGTTTTCAAAATATCCCAAACATCCCAAATTTGACGCTTGAGCCATATTTTGGAGCCAAATTCGGGCTCTCTGCGCGTATTCGCAGTCTGAAATTATTTCATTTTATACCGACAATATGCCAATTACAGAGAGCAGCGATAGGTCACATTTTGCCAAAACCCCCTTGCAGTTTTCAAAATATCCCAAACATCCAAAATTCAACGCTTGAGCCATATTTTAGAACAAAATTCTGGCTCTATGCACGTATTCGCAGTTTGAAATACGACTTTTTATACCGAAAATATACCAATTACTGAAAGCGGCGATGTATCACATTCTACCCAAAACCTTCCTGCAGATTTCAAAATATCCCAAACATCCCAAATTCGACGCTTGAGCCATATTTTGGAGCCAAATTCAGGTTCTCTGCGCGTATTCGCAGTCTGAAATATTTCATTTTATACCGACAATATGCCAATTACCGAGAGCAGCGATATGTCACATTTTGCCAAAACCCCCCTGCAATTTTCAAAATATCCAAAACATCCCAAATTCGACATTTGAGCCATATTTTGGAACAAAATTGTTGCTCTCTGCACGCATTCGCAGTTTGAAATTACGACGTTTTATACCGAAAAAATGCCAATTACTGAAAGCTGCGATGGATAACATTTTGCCCAAACCCTCCCTACAGTTTTCAAAATATCCCAAACATCCCAAAATCGACCCTTGAGCCATTTTTTGGAGCCAAACTCTGGCTCTCTGCACATATTCGCAGGTTGAGATTACGACATTTTATATCGAAAATATGCCAATTACTTAGAGAGGTAATGGATCACATTTTGCCCAAACCCTCCCTGCAGTTTTCAAAATATCCCAAACATCCCAAATACGACCCTTGACCCATATTTTGGGGCCAAATTTTGGCTCTCTGCACATGTTCGCCGGTTAAAATTACGACATTTTATACCGAAAACATGCCAATTACAGAAAGCAGCGATGGGTCGCATATTGTCCAAACACCCTCTGCAGTTTGCAAAATATTTCAAACATCCCAAATTTGACGCTTGAGCCATATTTTGGAGCCAAATTCGGGCTCTCTGCGCGTATTCGCAGTCTGAAATTATTTCATTTTATACCGGCAATATGCCAATTACTGAGAGCAGCGATATGTCACATTTTGCCAAAACCCCCCTGCAGTTTTCAAAATATCCCAAACGACCCAAATTCGACCCATCAGCCATATTTTGGAGCCAAATTCTGGCTTTCTGCAAGTATTCGCAGTTTGAAATTACGACTTTTTATACCGAAAAAATGCCAATTACTGAAAGCTGCGATGGATAACATTTTGCACAAACCCTCCCTGCAGTTTTCAAAATATCCCAAACATCCCAAATTCGACCCTTGAGCCATTTTTTGGAGCCAAATTCTGGCTCTCTGCACATATTCGCCGGGTAAAATTACGACATTTTATACCTAAAATATGCCAATTACCTATAGAGGCGATGGATCACATTTTTTCCAAACCCTCCTTCTAGTTTTCATAATATCCAAAACATATAACAAACATTTTTTGAGCCATATTTTGGAGCCAAGTTCTGGCTCTCTGCACGTATTTGCAGTTTGAAATTACGACTTTTTATACCGAAAATATGCCAATTACTGAAAGCGGCGATGGATCACATTCTGCCCAAACCCTCACTGAAGGTTTCTAAATATTCCAAGCATCCCAAATTCGACGCTTGAGCCATATTTTGGAGCCAAATTCAGGTTCTCTGCACGTATTCGCAGTTTTAAATTACGACTTTTTATACCAAAAATATGCCAATTACTGAAAGCGGCGATGGATCACATTTTGCCCAAACCCTCCCTGCAGTTTTCAAAATATCCCAAACATCCCAAATTCGACCCTTGAGCCATATTTTGGAGCTAAATTCTGGCTCTCTGCACGTATTCGCAGGTTGAAATTCTGACATTATGTACCGAAAATATGCCAATTACTGACAGCACCGATGGGTCACATATTGCCCAAACCCCCTCTGCAGTTTTCAAAATATCAAAAAAATCCAGAATTCGACGCTTGAGCCATATTATGGAGCCAAATTCGGGCTCTCTGCACGCATTTGCAGTTTGAAATTATTTCATTTTATACCGACAATATTCCAATTACTGAGAGCGGCGATGGGTAATATTTTGCCCAAACCCTACCTGCTGTTTTCAAAATATCCAAAACATCCCAAATTCGACCCTTGTGCTATTTTTTGGAGCCAAATTCTGGCTCTCTGCACATATTCGCATGATAAAATTACGACTTTTATACCGAAAATATGCCAATTACTGAAAGCGGTGATAGATCACATTCTGCCCAAACCCTCCCTGCAGGTTTCAAAATATCCCACACGTCCTAAATTCGACCTTTGAGCCATATTTTGGAGCCAAATTTTGGCTCTCTGCACATATTCGCCGGTTAAAATTACGACATTTTATACCGAAAAGATGCCAATTACAGAAAGCAGCGAAGGGTCACATAATGTCCAAACCCCCTCTGCAGTTTGCAAAATATTTCAAACATCCCAAATTTGACGCTTGAGCCATGTTTTGTAGCCAAATTCGGGCTCTCTGCGCGTATTCGCAGGCTGAAATTATTTCATTTTATACCGACAATATGACAATTACTGAGAGCAGCGATATGTCACATTTTGCCAAAATCAACCTGCAGTTTTCAAAATATCCCAAACATCCAAAATTCGACCATTGAGCTATATTTTGCAGCCAAATTCGGGCTCTCTGCACGTATTCGCAGTTTGAAATTTCGTCATTTCATACCGGAAGTACGCCAATTACTGAGAGCAGCGATGAGTCACATTCCCCCCCCCCCCTCCCTGCAGTTCTCAAAATATCCAAAACATCCCAAATTCGACGCTTAAGCCATATTTTGGAGCCAAATTGTTGCTCTCTACACGCATTCGCAGTTTGAAATTACGACTTTTTATACCGAAAATATGCCAATTACTGAGAGCAGCAATGGATCACCATCTGCCCAAACCCTCCTTGCAGTTTTCAAAATATCCCAAACATCCCCAATTCGACGCTTTAGTCATATTTTGGAGCCAAATTCTGGCTCTCTGCACATATTCGCACGTTGAAATTACGACATTTTATTCTGTAAATATGCCAATTACTGAAATCAGCGATGGGTCACATTTTGCCCAAACATCCCAAATTCGACCCTTGAGAATTATTTTGAAGCCAAATTCAGGCTCTCTGCACGAATTCGCAGTTTGAAATTATTTCATTTTATACCAACAATATGTCAATTAATGAGAGCGGCGATTGGTACCATATTGCCAAAACCCCCTCTGCAGTTTTTAAATATCCCAGTCATCCCAAATTCGACCCTTGAGCTATATTTTAGAGCCAAAATCTGGCAGTCTGCACTTATTCGCAGTTTGAAATTACGACGTTTTATACCGAAAAAATGCCAATTACTTAGAGCGACGATTGTTCACATTTTCCCCTAACCCTCCTTTTAGTTTTCAAAATATCCAAAACATCCAAAATTCGACGCTTGAGTTATATTTTGGAGCCAATTTCTGGCTCTCTGCACGTATTCGCATTTTGAAATTACGACTTTTTATACTGAAAATATGCCAATTACTGAAAGCAGCGATGGTTCACATTTTGACCAAACCCTCCCTGCAGTTTTCAAAATATCCCAAACATCCCAAGGTCGACTTTTAAGCCATATTTTGGAGCCTAATTCTGGCTCTCTGCACGTATTCGCAGTTTGAAATTACGAATTTTTATACCGAAAATATGCCAATCCAGTTTTCAAAATATCCCAAACATCCCAAATTCGACCCTTGAGCCATATTTTGGAGCCAAATTCTGGCTCTCTACATATATTCGCAGGTTAATATTACGAAATTTTATACCGAAAAAATCCCAATTACTGAAAGCAGCGATGGGTCACAAATTGTCCAAACCCCCTCTGCAGTTTTCAAAATATCCCAAACATCCCAAATTTGACGCTTGAGCCATATTTTGGAGCCAAATTCGGGCTCTCTGTGCGTATTCACAGTCTGAAATTATTTCATTTTATACCGACAATATGCCAATTACTGAGAGCAGCGATAAGTCACATTTTGCCAAACTCCCCTTGCAGTTTTCAAAATATCCCAACATCCAAAATTCGACGCTTGAGTGATATTTTGGAGCAAAATTCTGGCTCTCTGCACGTATTCGCAGTTTGAAATTACGACTTTTTATACGGAAAATATGCAAATTACTGAAAGCGGCGATGTATCACATTCTGCCCAAACCCTCCCTGCAGGTTTCAAAATATCCCAAACATACCAAATTCGACGCTTGAACCATATTTTGGAGCAAAATTCAGGTTCTCTGCACGTATTCGCAGTTTGAAATTACGACTTTTTATACCGAAAATATGCCAATTACTGATAGCACCGATGGGTCACATATTGCCCAAACCCCCTCTGCAGTTTTCAAAATATCCCAAACATCCCAAATTCGACGCTTGATCCATATTTTGGAGCCAAATTCAGGTTCTCTGCACGTATTCGCAGTTTGAAATTAAGACTTTTTATACCGAAAATATGTCAATTACTGAGAGCGGCGTTGGACTACATTCTGCCCAAACCCTCCCTGCAGATTTTTAAATATCCCAAGCATCCCAAACTCGATGCTTGAGCCATATTTTGTAGCCAAATTCAGGCTCTTTGCACGTATTCGCAGTTTGAAATTGCAACTTTTTATACCGAAAATATGCCAATTTCTGTGAGCGGCGATGGATCACATTTTGCCCAAACCCACATATTCACATATTCACCGGTTAAAATTACGACATTTTATATCGAAAACATGCCAATTACAGAAAACACCGATGGGTCACATATTGTCCAATCCCCCTCTGCACTTTGCCAAATATTTCAAACATCCCAAATTTGACGCTTGAGCCAAATTTTGGAGCCAAATTCGGGCTCTCTGAGCGTATTCGCAGTCTGAAATTATTTCATTTTATACCGACAATATGCCAATTACTGAGATCAGCGATATGTCACATTTTGCCAAACCCCCCCCCCTGCAGTTTTCAAAATATCCCAAACATCCAAAATTCGACCCTTGAGCTATATTTTGGAGCCAAATTCTGGCTGTCTGCACGGATTCGGCGTTTGAAATTACGAATTTTTATAAAGAAAAACCGCCAATTACTAAGAGCTGCGATGGATCACATTTTGCTCAAATCCTCCTTGCAGTTTTCAAAATATCCAAAACATCCAAAATTCGACGCTTGAGCCATATTTTGGAGCCAAATTCGGGCTCTCTGCAAGTATTCGCAGTTTGAAATTTCGTCATTTTATACCGGAAGTATGCCAATTACTGAGAGCGGCGATGAGTCACATTTTGCCCCCCCCCCTGCAGTTTTCAAAATATCCAAAACATCCCTAATTCGACGCTTGAGCCATATTTTGGAGCCAAATTGTTGCTCTCTGCACGCATTCGCAGTTTGAAATTACGACTTTTTAAACGAAAATATGCCAATTACTGAAAGCGGCGATGGATCACCTTCTGCCCAAACCCTCCTTGCAGTTTTCAAAATATCCCAAACATCCCAAATTCGACCCTTGAGAATTATTTTGAAGCCAAATTCATGCTCTCTGCACGAATTCGCAGTTTGAAATTATTTCATTTTATACCGACAATATGCCAATTAATGAGAGCGGCGATGGGTACCATATTGCCAAAACCCCCTCTGCAGTATTTAAATATCCCAATCATCTCAATTTCGACCCTTGAGCTATATTTTGGAGCCAAAATCTGGCTGTCTGCACTTATTCGCAGTTTGAAATTACGACGTTTTATACCGAAAAAATGTCAATAACTTAGAGCGGCGATGGTTCACCATTTGCACTAACCCTCCTTTTAGTTTTCAAAATATCCAAAACATCCAAAATTCGAAACTTGAGCTATATTTTGGAGCCAAATTCTGGTTCTCTGCACGTATTCGCAGTTTGAAATTACGACTTTTTATACTGAAAATATGCCAATTACTAAAAGCAGCGATGGTTCACATTTTGACCAAACCCTCCCTGCAGTTTTCAAAATATCCCAAACATCCCAAGGTCGACTTTTAAGCCATATTTTGGAGCCTAATTCTGGCTCTCTGCACGTATTCGCAGTTTGAAATTACGAATTTTTATACCGAAAATATGCCAATCCAGTTTTCAAAATATCCCAAACATCCCAAATTCGACCCTTGAGCCATATTTTGGAGCCAAATTCTGGCTCTCTACATATATTCGCAGGTTAATATTACGAAATTTTATACCGAAAAAATCCCAATTACTGAAAGCAGCGATGGGTCACAAATTGTCCAAACCCCCTCTGCAGTTTTCAAAATATCCCAAACATCCCAAATTTGACGCTTGAGCCATATTTTGGAGCCAAATTCGGGCTCTCTGTGCGTATTCGCAGTCTGAAATTATTTCATTTTATACCGACAATATGCCAATTACTGAGAGCAGCGATAAGTCACATTTTGCCAAACTCCCCTTGCAGTTTTCAAAATATCCCAACATCCAAAATTCGACGCTTGAGTGATATTTTGGAGCAAAATTCTTGCTCTCTGCACGTATTCGCAGTTTGAAATTACGACTTTTTATACGGAAAATATGCAAATTACTGAAAGCGGCGATGTATCACATTCTGCCCAAACCCTCCCTGTAGGTTTCAAAATATCCCAAACATACCAAATTCGACGCTTGAACCATATTTTGGAGCCAAATTCAGGTTCTCTGAACGTATTCGCAGTTTGAAATTACGACTTTTTATACCGAAAATATGCCAATTACTGATAGCACCGATGGGTCACATATTGCCCAAACCCCCTCTGCAGTTTTCAAAATATCCCAAACATCCCAAATTCGACGCTTGATCCATATTTTGGAGCCAAATTCAGGTTCTCTGCACGTATTCGCAGTTTGAAATTACGACTTTTTATACCGAAAATATGTCAATTACTGAGAGCGGCGTTGGACTACATTCTGCCCAAACCCTCCCAGCAGATTTTAAAATATCCCAAGCATCCCAAACTCGATGCTTGGGCCATATTTTGGAGCCAAATTCAGGCTCTTTGCACGTATTCGCAGTTTGAAATTGCAACTTTTTATACCGAAAATATGCCAATTTCTGTGAGCGGCGATGGATCACATTTTGCCCAAACCCTCCCTGCAGTTTTCAAAATATCCCAGACATCCCAAATTCGACCCTTGAGCCATATTTTGGAGCCAAATTTTGGCTCTTAGCACATATTCACCGGTTAAAATTACGACATTTTATACCCAAAACATGCCAATTACAGAAAGCAGCGATGAGTCACATATTGTCCAATCCCCCTCTGCACTGTGCCAAATATTTCAAACATCCCAAATTTGACGCTTGAGCCAAATTTTGGAGCCAAATTCAGGCTCTCTGAGCGTATTCGCAGTCTGAAATTATTTCATTTTATACCGACAATATGCCAATTACTGAGAGCAGCGATATGTCACATTTTGCCAAACCCCCCCTGCAGTTTTCAAAATATCCCAAACATCCAAAATTCGACCCTTGAGCTATATTTTGGAGCCAAATTCTGGCTGTCTGCACGGATTCGGCGTTTGAAATTACGAATTTTTATACCGAAAAAACGCCAATTACTAAGAGCTGCGATGGATCACATTTTGCTCAAATCCCCCTTGCAGTTTTCAAAATATCCAAAACATCCAAAATTCGACGCTTGAGCCATATTTTGGAGCCAAATTCAGGCTCTCTGCAAGTATTCGCTGTTTGAAATTTCGTCATTTTGTACCGGAAGTATGCCAATTACTGAGAGCGGCGATGAGTCACATTTTGCCCCCCCCCCTGCAGTTTTCAAAATATCCAAAACATCTCTAATTCGACGCTTGAGCCATATTTTGGAGCCAAATTGTTGCTCTCTGCACGCATTCGCAGTTTGAAATTACGACTTTTTATACCGAAAATATGCCAATTACTGAAAGCGGCGATGGATCACCTTCTGCCCAAACCCTCCTGGCAGTTTTCAAAATATCCCAAACATCCCAAATTCGACCCTTGAGAATTATTTTGAAGCCAAATTCATGCTCTCTGCACGAATTCGCAGTTTGAAATTATTTCATTTTATACCGACAATATGCCAATTAATGAGAGCGGCGATGGGTACCATATTGCCAAAACCCCCTCTGCAGTATTCAAATATCCAAAACATCCAAAATTCGACACTTGACCCATATTTTGGAGATAAATTCTGGCTCTCTGCACGTATTCGCAGTTTGAAATTACGACTTTTTATACTGAAAATATGCCAATTACTGAAAGCAGCGATGGATCACATTTTGACCAATTCCTAACTGCAGTTTTCAAAATATCCCAAACATCCCAAATTCGACGTCTAAGCCATATTTTGGAGCCTAATTCTGGCTCTCTGCACGTATTCGCAGTTTGAAATTACGAATTTTTATACCGAAAATATGCCAATTACTGAAAGCGGCGATGGATCACATTTTGACCAAACCCTCCCTGCAGTTTTCAAAATATCCCAAACATCCCAAATTAGACCCTTGAGCCTTATTTTCGAGCCGAATTTGGGCTCTTTTCACGTATTTGCAGTTTGAGATTACGAATTTTTATACTGAAAATATTCCCATTACTGAAAGCAGCGATGGGTCACATTTTGGCCAAACTCCCCTGCAGTTTGCAAAATATGCCAAACATCCCAAATTCGACCCTTCAGCCATATTTTGGAGCCAAATTCATGCTCTCTACACATATTCGCAGGTTAAAATTACGACACTTTATACCGAAAACATGCCAATTACTGAAAGCAGCGATGGGTCACATATTGTCCAAACCCCCTCTGTAGTTTCCAAAATATATAAAACATCCCAAATTTGGCGCTTGAGCCATATTTTGGAGACAAATTCGGGCTCTCTACGCGTATTCGCAGTCTGAAATTATTTCATTTTATACCGACAATATGCCAATTACTGAGAGCAGCGATAGGTCATATTTTGCCAAAACCCCCTTGCAGTTTTCAAAATATCCCAACATCCAAAATTCGACGACTGAGCGATATTTTGGAGCAAAATTCTGGCTCTCTGCACGTATTCGCAGTTTGAAATTACGACTTTTTATACCGAAAATATGCCAATTACTGAAAGCGGCGATGTATCACATTCTGCCCAAACCCTCCCTGCAGGTTTCAAAATATCCCAAACATCCCAAATTCGACGCTTGAACCATATTTTGGACCCAAATTCAGGTTCTCTGCATGTATTCGCAGTTTGAAATTACGACTTTTTATACCGAAAATATGCCAATTACTGATAGCACCGATGGGTCACATATTGCCCAAACCCTCTCTGCAGTTTTCAAAATATCCCAAAACATCCCAAATTCGACCCTTGAGCCATATTTTGGAGCCAAATTCTGGCTCTCTGCACGAATTTGCAGTTTGAAATTATTTAATTTTATACCGACAATATGCCAATTACTGAGAGCAGCGATGGGTAATATTTTGCCCAAACCCTACCTGCAGTTTTCAAAATATCCAAAACATCCCAAATTCGACCCTTGTGCTATTTTTTTGAGC
The DNA here is from genome assembly GCF_040958095.1 of Procambarus clarkii. NCBI lineage: Eukaryota > Metazoa > Arthropoda > Malacostraca > Decapoda > Cambaridae > Procambarus > Procambarus clarkii. Next base: position 26,990,250 of record NC_091163.1, read on the forward strand.
CAAATTCTGGCTCTCTGCGTATATTCGCATAATGAAATTACGACTTTTATACCGAAAATATGTCAATTACTGAGAGCAGCGATGGGTCTCATTTCCCCCCCCCCCCCAATCTGCAGTTTTCAAAATATCCAAAACATCCCAAATTCGACCCTTGAGCCATCTTTTGGAGCCAAATTCTGGCTCTCTGCACGTATTCGCAGTTTGAAATTACTACTTTTTATACCGAAAATATGCCAATTACTGAAAGCGGTGATAGATCACATTCTGCCCAAACCCTCAATGCAGGTTTCAAAATATCCCAAACATCCCAAATTCGACGCTTGATCAATATTTTGGAGCCAAATTCAGGTTCTCTGCACGTATTCGCAGTTTCAAATTACAACTTTTTATACCGAAAATATGCCAATTACTGTGAGCGGCGATGGATCACATTTTGCCCAAACCCTCCCTGCAGTTTTCAAAATATCCCAAACATCCCAAATTCGACCTTTGAGCCATATTTTGGAGCCAAATTTTGGCTCTCTGCACATATTCGCCGGTTAAAATTACGACATTTTATACCGAAAACATGCCAATTACAGAAAGCAGCGATGGGTCACATATTGTCCAAACCCCCTCTGCAGTTTGCAAAATATTTCAAAAATCCCAAATTTGACGCTTGAGCCATATTTGGGAGCCAAATTCGGGCTCTCTGCTCGTATTCGCAGTCTGAAATTATTTCATTTTATACCGACAATAGGCCAATTACTGAGAGCAGCGATATGTCACATTTTGCCAAAACCCTCCTGCAGTTTTCAAAATATGTAAAACATCCAAAATTCGACGCTTGAGCCATATTTGGGAGCCAAATTCGGGCTCTCTGCACGTATTCGCAGTTTGAAATTTCGTCATTTTATACCGGAAGTATGCCAATTACTGAGAGCGGCGATGAGTCACATTTTGCACAACCCCCGCCCCCCCCTGCAGTTTCCAAAATATGCAAAACATCCCAAATTCGACGCTTGAGCCATATTTTGGAGCCAAATTGTTGCTCTCTGCACGCATTCGCAGTTTGAAATTACGACTTTTTAAACCGAAAATATGCCAATTACTGAAAGCGGCGATGGATCACCTTCTGCCTAAACCCTCCAGGCAGTTTCCAAATATCCCAAACATCCCAAATTCGACGCTTTAGTCATATTTTGGAACCAAATTCTGGCTCTCTGCACATATTCGCACGATGAAATTACGACATTTTATACCGAAAATATGCCAATTATTGAAAACAGCGTTGGGTCACCTTTTGCCCAAACCTCCCCTGCAGTTTTCAAAATATCCCAAACATCCCAAATTCGACCCTTGAGAATTATTTTGAAGCTAAATTCAGGCTCTCTGCACGAATTCGCAGTTTGAAATTATTTCATTTGACACCGACATTATGCCAATTAATGAGAGCGGCGATGGGTACCATATTGCCAAAAACCCTCTGCAGTTTTTAAATATCCCAATCATCCAAAATTCGACCCTTGAGCTATATTTTGGAGCCAAAATCTGGCTGTCTGCACTTATTCGCAGTTTGAAATTACGACGTTTTATACCGAAAATATGTCAATTACTGAGAGCGGCGATGGACAACATTCTGCCCAATCCCTCCCTGCAGATTTCCAAATATCCCAAGCATCCCAAACTCGATGCTTGAGCCATATTTTAGAGCCAAATTCAGGCTCTTTGCACGTATTCGCAGTTTGAAATTGCGACTTTTTATATCGAAAATATGCCAATTACTGTGAGCGGCAAATGGATCACATTTTGCCCAAACCCTCCCTGCAGTTTTCAAAATATCCCAAACATCCCAAATTCGACCCTTGAGCCATATTTTGGAGCCAAATTTTGGCTCTCTGCACATATTCACCGGTTAAAATTACGACATTTTATACCGAAAACATGCCAATTACAGAAAGCAGCGATGGGTCACATATTGTCCAATCCCCCTCTGCACTTTGCCAAATATTTCAAACTTCCCAAATTTGACGTTTGAGCCAAATTTTGGAGCCAAATTCGGGCTCTCTGAGCGTATTCGCAGTCTGAAATTATTTCATTTTATACCGACAATATGCCAATTACTGAGATCAGCGATATGTCACATTTTGCCAAACCCCCCCTGCAGTTTTCAAAATATCCCAAACATCCAAAATTCGACCCTTGAGCTATATTTTGGAGCCAAATTCTGGCTGTCTGCACGGATTCGGCGTTTTAAATTACGAATTTTTATAAAGAGAAACCGCCAATTACTAAGAGCTGCGATGGATCACATTTTGCTCAAATCCTCCTTGCAGTTTTCAAAATATCCAAAACATCCAAAATTCGACGCTTGAGCCATATTTTGGAGCCAAATTCGGGCTCTCTGCAAGTATTCGCAGTTTGAAATTTCGTCATTTTATACCGGAAGTATGCCAATTACTGAGAGCGGCGATGAGTCACATTTTGCCCCCCCCCCCCCTGCAGTTTTCAAAATATCCAAAACATCCCTAATTCGACGCTTGAGCCATATTTTGGAGCCAAATTGTTGCTCTCTGCACGCATTCGCAGTTTGAAATTACGACTTTTTAAACGAAAATATGCCAATTACTGAAAGCGGCGATGGATCACCTTCTGCCCAAACCCTCCTTGCAGTTTTCAAAATATCCCAAACATCCCAAATTCGACCCTTGAGAATTATTTTGAAGGCAAATTCATGCTCTCTGCACGAATTCGCAGTTTGAAATTATTTCATTTTATACCGACAATATGCCAATTAATGAGAGCGGCGATGGGTACCATATTGCCAAAACCCCCTCTGCAGTATTTAAATATCCCAATCATCCCAAATTCGACCCTTGAGCTATATTTTGGAGCCAAAATCTGGCTGTCTGCACTTATTCGCAGTTTGAAATTACGACGTTTTATACCGAAAAAATGCCAATAACTTAGAGCGGCGATGGTTCACCATTTGCACTAACCCTCCTTTTAGTTTTCAAAATATCCAAAACATCCAAAATTTGAAACTTGAGCTATATTTTGGAGCCAAATTCTGGCTCTCTGCACGTATTCGCAGTTTGAAATTACGACTTTTTATACTGAAAATATGCCAATTACTAAAAGCAGCGATGGATCACATTTTGACCAATTCCTAACTGCAGTTTTCAAAATATCCCAAACATCCCAAATTCGACCTTTGAGCCATATTTTGGAGCCAAATTTTGGCTCTCTGCACATATTCGCCGGTTAAAATTACGACATTTTATACCGAAAACATGCCAATTACAGAAAGCAGCGATGGGTCACATATTGTCCAAACCCCCTCTGCAGTTTGCAAAATATTTCAAAAATCCCAAATTTGACGCTTGAGCCATATTTGGGAGCCAAATTCGGGCTCTCTGCTCGTATTCGCAGTCTGAAATTATTTCATTTTATACCGACAATAGGCCAATTACTGAGAGCAGCGATATGTCACATTTTGCCAAAACCCTCCTGCAGTTTTCAAAATATGTAAAACATCCAAAATTCGACGCTTGAGCCATATTTGGGAGCCAAATTCGGGCTCTCTGCACGTATTCGCAGTTTGAAATTTCGTCATTTTATACCGGAAGTATGCCAATTACTGAGAGCGGCGATGAGTCACATTTTGCACAACCCCCGCCCCCCCCTGCAGTTTCCAAAATATGCAAAACATCCCAAATTCGACGCTTGAGCCATATTTTGGAGCCAAATTGTTGCTCTCTGCACGCATTCGCAGTTTGAAATTACGACTTTTTAAACCGAAAATATGCCAATTACTGAAAGCGGCGATGGATCACCTTCTGCCTAAACCCTCCAGGCAGTTTCCAAATATCCCAAACATCCCAAATTCGACGCTTTAGTCATATTTTGGAACCAAATTCTGGCTCTCTGCACATATTCGCACGATGAAATTACGACATTTTATACCGAAAATATGCCAATTATTGAAAACAGCGTTGGGTCACCTTTTGCCCAAACCTCCCCTGCAGTTTTCAAAATATCCCAAACATCCCAAATTCGACCCTTGAGAATTATTTTGAAGCTAAATTCAGGCTCTCTGCACGAATTCGCAGTTTGAAATTATTTCATTTGACACCGACATTATGCCAATTAATGAGAGCGGCGATGGGTACCATATTGCCAAAAACCCTCTGCAGTTTTTAAATATCCCAATCATCCAAAATTCGACCCTTGAGCTATATTTTGGAGCCAAAATCTGGCTGTCTGCACTTATTCGCAGTTTGAAATTACGACGTTTTATACCGAAAATATGTCAATTACTGAGAGCGGCGATGGACAACATTCTGCCCAATCCCTCCCTGCAGATTTCCAAATATCCCAAGCATCCCAAACTCGATGCTTGAGCCATATTTTAGAGCCAAATTCAGGCTCTTTGCACGTATTCGCAGTTTGAAATTGCGACTTTTTATATCGAAAATATGCCAATTACTGTGAGCGGCAAATGGATCACATTTTGCCCAAACCCTCCCTGCAGTTTTCAAAATATCCCAAACATCCCAAATTCGACCCTTGAGCCATATTTTGGAGCCAAATTTTGGCTCTCTGCACATATTCACCGGTTAAAATTACGACATTTTATACCGAAAACATGCCAATTACAGAAAGCAGCGATGGGTCACATATTGTCCAATCCCCCTCTGCACTTTGCCAAATATTTCAAACTTCCCAAATTTGACGTTTGAGCCAAATTTTGGAGCCAAATTCGGGCTCTCTGAGCGTATTCGCAGTCTGAAATTATTTCATTTTATACCGACAATATGCCAATTACTGAGATCAGCGATATGTCACATTTTGCCAAACCCCCCCTGCAGTTTTCAAAATATCCCAAACATCCAAAATTCGACCCTTGAGCTATATTTTGGAGCCAAATTCTGGCTGTCTGCACGGATTCGGCGTTTTAAATTACGAATTTTTATAAAGAGAAACCGCCAATTACTAAGAGCTGCGATGGATCACATTTTGCTCAAATCCTCCTTGCAGTTTTCAAAATATCCAAAACATCCAAAATTCGACGCTTGAGCCATATTTTGGAGCCAAATTCGGGCTCTCTGCAAGTATTCGCAGTTTGAAATTTCGTCATTTTATACCGGAAGTATGCCAATTACTGAGAGCGGCGATGAGTCACATTTTGCCCCCCCCCCCCCTGCAGTTTTCAAAATATCCAAAACATCCCTAATTCGACGCTTGAGCCATATTTTGGAGCCAAATTGTTGCTCTCTGCACGCATTCGCAGTTTGAAATTACGACTTTTTAAACGAAAATATGCCAATTACTGAAAGCGGCGATGGATCACCTTCTGCCCAAACCCTCCTTGCAGTTTTCAAAATATCCCAAACATCCCAAATTCGACCCTTGAGAATTATTTTGAAGGCAAATTCATGCTCTCTGCACGAATTCGCAGTTTGAAATTATTTCATTTTATACCGACAATATGCCAATTAATGAGAGCGGCGATGGGTACCATATTGCCAAAACCCCCTCTGCAGTATTTAAATATCCCAATCATCCCAAATTCGACCCTTGAGCTATATTTTGGAGCCAAAATCTGGCTGTCTGCACTTATTCGCAGTTTGAAATTACGACGTTTTATACCGAAAAAATGCCAATAACTTAGAGCGGCGATGGTTCACCATTTGCACTAACCCTCCTTTTAGTTTTCAAAATATCCAAAACATCCAAAATTTGAAACTTGAGCTATATTTTGGAGCCAAATTCTGGCTCTCTGCACGTATTCGCAGTTTGAAATTACGACTTTTTATACTGAAAATATGCCAATTACTAAAAGCAGCGATGGATCACATTTTGACCAATTCCTAACTGCAGTTTTCAAAATATCCCAAACATCCCAAATTCGACGTTTAAGCCATATTTTGGAGCCTAATTCTGGCTCTCTGCACGTATTCCCAGTTTGAAATTACGAATTTTTATACCGAAAATATGCCAATTACTAAAAGCGGCGATGGATCACATTTTGCCCAAACCCTCCCTGCAGTTTTCAAAATATCCCAAAAATCCCACATTCGACCCTTGAGCCATTTTTTCTAGCCAAATTCTGGCTCTCTGCACGAATTCGCATTTTGAAATTATTTTATTTTATACCGACAATATGCCAATTAATGGGAGCGGCAATGGGTACCATATTGCTAAAACCCCCTCTGCAGTTTTTAAATATCCCAATCATCCCAAATTCGACCCTTGAGCTATATTTTGGAGCCAAAATCTGGCTGTCTGCACTTATTCGCAGTTTGAAATTACGACGTTTTATATCGAAAAAATGCCAATTACTGAAAGCGGCGATGGTTCACATTTTGCCCTAACCCTCCTTTAATTTTCAAAATATCCAAAATTTTGGATATTATAAGGGAGGGTTTAGTCAAAATGTGATCCATCGCCGCTTTCAGTAATTGTCATATTTTCGGTATATAAAGTCGTAATTTCAAACTGCGAATACGTGCAGATAGCTAGAATTTGGCTCCAATATATGGCTCAAGGGGCGAATTTTGGATGTTTGGGATATTTTGAAAACTGCAGGGGGGTTTTGGCAAAATGTGACCCATCGCTGCTCTCAGTAATTGGCATATTGTCGGTATAAAATTAAATAATTTAAGACTGCGAATACGAGCAGAGAGCCCGAATTTTGCTGCAAAATATGGCTCAAGCGTCAAATTTGGGATGTTTGGGATATTTTGAAAACTGCAGGGAGGGTTTGGTCAAAATGTGATCCATCGCCGCTTTCAGTAATTGGCATATTTTCGGTATAAAAAGTCGTATTTTCAAATTGCGAATACGTGCAGAGAGCCAGAATTAGGCTCCAAAATATGGCTTAAACGTCGAGTTTGGGATGTTTGGGATATTTTGAAAACTGCAGGAAGGGTTTGGGCAAAATGTGATCTATCGCCGCTCTCAGTAATTGGCATATTTTCAGTATAAAAAGTCGTAATTTCAAACTGCGAATACGTGCAGAGAGCCAGAATTTGGCTCCAAAATATGGCTCAAGCGTCGAATTTTGGATGTTTTTGTTGTTTTGAAAACTAAAAGGAGGGTTAGGGCAAAATGTGAACAATCGTCGCTCTATGTAATTGGCATTTTTTCGGTATAAAACGTCGTAATTTCAAACTGGGAATAAGTGCAGTCAGCCAGATTTTGGTTCCAAAATATTGCTCAAGGGTTGAATTTGGGATGACTGGGATATTTAAAAACTGCAGAGGGGGTTTTGGCAATATGATACCCATCGTCGCTCTCATTAATTGGCATATTGTTGGTATAAAATGAAAAAATTTCAAACTCCGAATTCTTGCAGAGAGCCTGAATTTGGCTTTAAATAATTCTTGAGGGTCGAATTTGGGATGTTTGGCATATATTGAAAACTGCAGGGAGGGTTTGGGCAAAATGTGATCCATCGCTGCCCTCAGTAATTGGCATATTTTCGGTATAAAAATTCGTAATTTCAAGCTGCGAATACGTGCAGAGAGCCATAATTTGGCACAAAAATATGGTTCAATCGTCGAACTTTTTATGATTGGAATATTTTGAAAATAACAAAAAGGGTTTGGGCAAAGTGTGATCCATCGCTGCTCTAAGTAATTGGCACATTTTCGGTATAAAACGTCGTAATTTCAAACTGCGAATACGTGCAGACAGACAGAATTTGGCTCGGAATTAAGGCTCAAGGGTCGAATTTGGGATGTTTTGGATATTTTCAAAACTGCAAGTAGGGTTTGGGAAAAATGTGATCCATCGCCGCTCTCAGTAATTGGCATATTTTCGGAATTAAAATTCGTAATTTCATACTGCGAATACATGTAGAGAGCCAGAATTTTGCTCCAAAATATGACTCAAGCGTCGAATTTTGGATGTTTTGGAAATTTTGAAAACTTCAGGCAGGGTTTGGTCAAAATGTGATCCATCGCCGCTTTCAGTAATTGGCATATTGTCGGTATAAAATGAAATAATTTTAAACTGCGAATACGTGCAGAGAGCCCGAATTTGGCTCGAAATTAAGGCTCAAGGTTCGAATTTGGGATGTTTTGAATATTTTGAATACTGCAGGGAGGGTTTTGGCAAAATATGATCCATCGGCATTCTCAGTAATTGGCATATTTTCGGTATTAAAACTTCGTAATTTCATACTGCGAATACATGTAGAGAGTCAGAATTTGGCTCCAAAATTTGACTCAAGCGTTGAATTTGGGATGTTTGGCAAATTTTGAAAACTACAAGGTGGGTTTGGTCAAAATGTGATCCCTCGCCACCTTCCGTAATTGGCATATTTCCGGTATAAAAAGTCGTAATTTCAAACTGTGAATACGTGCAGAGAGCCGGAATTTGGCTCCAAAATATGGCTTAAGCGTAGAATTTAGGATGTTTGGAATATTTTGAAAACTGCATGTACGGTTTGGGCAAAATGTGATCCATCGCCGCTTTCAGTAATTGGCATATTTTCGGTATAAAAAGACGTAATTTCAAACTGCGAATACGTGCAGATAGCCAGAATTCGGCTCCAAAATATGGCTCAAGGATCGAATTTTGTATGTTTGGGATATTTTGAAAACTGAAGAGAGGGTTTGGGCAAAATATTATCCATCGCAGCTTTCAGTATTTGGCATATTTTCGGTATAAAAAGTCGTAATTTCAAACTGCGAATACGTGCAGACAGCCAGAATTTGGCTTCAAAATATGGCTGAAGGGTCGAATTTTGGATGTTTGGGATATTTTGCAAATTGCAGGGGAGTTTGGGCAAAATGTGACCCATCGCTGCTTTCAGTAATGGGAATATTTTCAGTATAAAAATTCGTAATCTCAAACTGCAAATACGTGCAGAGAGCAAAATTTGGCTCGAAAATAAGGCTCAAGGGTCTAATTTGGGATAATTGGGATATTTTGAAAACTGCAGGGAGGGTTTGGGCAAAATGTGATACATCGCCGTTCTCAGTAATTGGCATTTTTTCGGTATAAAAATTCGTAATTTCAAACTGCGAATACGTGCAGACAGCCAGAATTTGGCTCCAAAAGATGACTCAAGCGTCGAATTTGGGATGTTTGGGATATTTTGAAAACTACAGGGTAGGTTTGGGCAAAATGTGACACATTGCTGCTTTCAGTAGTTGGCATATTTTCGGTATAAAACGTCGTAATTTCAACCTGCGAATACGTACAGAGAGCCAGAATTTGGCTCTTAAATATGGCTGAAGGGTCGAATTAGGGATGTTTGGGATATTTTGCAAACTGCAGGGGAGTTTGGGCAAAATGTGACCCATCGCTGCTTTCAGTAATTGGCATATTTTCGGTATAAATATTCGTAATCTCAAACTGCGAATACGTGCAGAGAGCCCGAATTTGGCTCGAAATTAATGCTCAAGTGTCGAATTTGGGATGTTTGGGAAATTTTGAAAACTGCAAGGAGGGTTTGGTCAAAATGTGATCCCTCGCCGCCTTCAGTAATTGGCATATTTTCGGTATAAAAAGTCATAATTTCAAACTGCGAATACGTGCAGAGAGCCAGAATTTGGCTCCAAAATATGGCTTAAGCGTCGAATTTAGGATGTGTGGAATGATTTGAAAACTACAGGTAGGGTTTGGGCAAAATGTGATCCATCGCTGATTTCAGTAATTGGCATATTTTCGGTATAAAAAGTCGTAATTTATAACCTCGAATACGTGCAGACAGCCAGAATTTGGCTCCAAAATATGGCTGAAGGGTTGAATTTGGGATGTTTGGGATATTTTGCAAACTGCAGGGGAGTTTGGGCAGAATGTGACCCATCGCTGCTTTCAGTAATTGGAATATTTTCAATATAAAAATTCGTAACCTCAACTGAGAACACGTGCAGAGAGCCCGAATTTGGCTCGAAAATAAGGCTCAAAGGTCGAATTTGGGATGTTTGTGATATTTTGAAAACTGCAGGGAGGGTTTGGGCAAAATGTGATCCATCGCCGTGCTCAGTAATTGGCATATTTTCAGTATTAAAATTCGTAATTTCGAACTGTGAATCCGTGCAGACAGCCAGAATTTGGCTCCAAAATATAGCTCAAGAGTCGAATTTTGGATGTTTGGGATATTTTGAAAACTGCAGGGGGTTTTGGCAAAATGTGACCCATCGCCGCTCTCAGTAATTGGCATATTGTCGGTATAAAATGAAATAATTTCAAACAGCGAATACGTGCAGAGAGCCCAAACTTGGCTCCGAAATATGGCTCAAGCGTCGAATTTGGGTTGTTTGGGATATTTTGAAAACTGCAGAGGGGATTTGGGCAATTTGTGACCTAACGGTGCCATCAGTAATTGGCATATTTTCGGTATATATTGTCGTAATTTAAACCTGCGAATATGTGCAGAGAGCAAGAATTTGGCTCCAAAATATGGCTCAAGGGTCGAATTTGGGATGTTTGGGATATTTTGAAAACTGCAGGGAGGGTTTGGGCAAAATGTTATCCATCGCCGCTTTCAGTAATTGGCATATTTTCGGTATAAGAAGTCGTAATTTCAAACTGCGAATACGTGCAGAGAGCCTGAATTTGGCTCCAGAATATGGCTCAAGCGTCGAATTTGGGATGTTTGGGATGTTTTGAAAATAACAAGGAGTGTTTGGGCAAAATGTGATCCATCGCCGCTCTAAGTAATTGGCATTTTTTCGGTATAAAACATCATAATTTCAAACTGCGAATACGTGCAGAAAGCCAGAATTTGGCTCCAAAATAAAGCTCAAGGGTCGAATTTGGGATGTTTTGGATATTTTGAAAACTGCAGAGGGGGGGGGGGGGAATGTGACCCATCGCTGCTCTTAGTAATTGGCATGTTTTCGGTATAAAATCTCGTAATTTCATCATGCGAATATGTGCAGAGAAGCAGAATTTGGCTCCAAAATATGGCTCAAGGGTCGAATTTGGGATGTTTGGGATATTTTGAAAACTGCAGGGAGGGTTTGGGCAAAATGTGATCCATCGCCGATTGCAGTAATTGGCATATTTCCGGTATAAAAAATCGTAATTTCATACTGCGAATACGTGCAGAGAGCCAGAATTTGGCTCCCAAATATGACTAAAGCGTCGAATTTGGGATGTTTGGGATATTTTGAAAACTGCAAGGAGGGTTTGGGCAGAAGGTGATCCATCGCTACTTTCAGTATTTGGCATATTTTCGGTATAAAAAGTCGTAATTTCAAACTGCGAATGCGTGCAGAGAGCAACAATTTGGACCAAAATATAGCTCAAGCTTCGAATTTGGGATGTTTTGGATATTTTGAAAACTGCATGGGGGGGGGGGGCAAAATGTGACTCATTGCCGCTCTCAGTAATTGGCATACTTTCGGTATAAAAAAAAATCGTAATTTCAAACTGCCAATAAGTTCAGAGAGCCTGAATTTGGCTCCAAAATATGGCTCATGCGTCGAATTTGGGATCTTTGTGATATATTGAAAACTGCAGGGGGGGGGCAAAATGTGACCCATCGCTGCTTTCAGTAATTGGCATATTTTCGGTATAAAATATCGTAATTTCAAACTGCGAATACGTGCAGAGAGCCTGAATTTGGCTCCAAAATATGGCTCAAGCGTCGAATTTGGGATGTTTGGGATGTTTGGGATGTTTTGAAAATAACAAGGAGTGTTTGGGCAAAATGTGATCCATCGCCGCTCTAAGTAATTGGCATTTTTTCGGTATAAAACGTCATAATTTCAAACTGCGAATACGTGCAGAAAGCCAGAATTTGGCTCCAAAATAAAGCTGAAGGGTCGAATTTGGGATGTTTTGGATATTTTGAAAACTGCAGAGGGGGGGGGGGGAATGTGACCCATCGCTGCTCTTAGTAATTGGCATGTTTTCGGTATAAAATCTCGTAATTTCATCATGCGAATATGTGCAGAGAAGGAGAATTTGGCTAAAAAATATGGCTCAAGGGTCGAATTTGGGATGTTTGGGATTTTTTTAAACCTGCAGGTAGGGTTTGGGCAAAATGGTACCCATCGCCGTTCTCAGTAATTGGCATGTTGTCGGTATAAAATGAAATAATTTCAAACTGCGAATCCGTGCAGAGTGCCCGAATTTGGCTCCATAATATGTCTCACGCGTCGAATTCGGGATGTTTGGGATATTTGGAAAATTGCAGGGTAGGTTTTCACAAAATATGACCCAACGCTGCTTTCAGTAAATGGCATATTTTCGGTAAAAAATGTCGTTATTTCAACCTGCGAATATGTGCAGAGAGCCAGAATTTGGCTCCTAAAAATGGCTCAAGGGTCGAATTTGGGATGTTTTAGATATTTTGAAAACTGCAGGGGGGTTTGAGCAAAATGTGATCCACCGCCGCTCGCAGAAATTGGCATATTTTCGGTATAAAAAGTCGTAATTTCATACTGCGAATACGTGCAGAGAAGCCAGAATTTTACTCCAAAATATGACTAAAGCATCGAATTTGGGATGTTTGAGATATTTTGAAAACTGCATGGGGGTTTTGGCAATATGTGACCCATCGCTGCTTTCAGTAATTGTCATACTGTCGGTATAAAATGAAATAATTTCAGACTGCGAATACGCGCAGAGAGCCCGCATTTGGCTCCATAATATGTCTCAAGCGTCGAATTCGGGATGTTTGGGATATTTGGAAAATTGCAGGGTAGGTTTTCACAAAATATGACCCATCCCTGCTTTCAGTAATTGGCATATTTTCGGTATAAAAAGTCGTAATTTCAAACTGCGAATACGTGCAGAGAGCCAGGATTTGGCTCCAAAATATGACTTAAGCGTCCAATTTGGGATGTTTGGGATATTTTGAAAACTGCAGGGAGGGTTTGGGCAAAATGTGATCCATCGCCGCTTTCAGTAATTGGCATATTTTCGGTATAAAAAGTCGTAATTTCAAACTGCGAATACGTGCAGAGAGCCAGGATTTGGCTCCAAAATATGGCTCAAAAGTCGTATTTTGGATGGTTTTGATATTTTGAAAACTACAAGGAGGGTTTGTGCAAAATGTGATCCATCGCAGCTCTCAGTAATTGGCATATTTTCGAAATAAAATGTCGTAATATCAAAGCACGAATACGTGCAGAGAGCCAGAATTAGGCTCTAAAATATAGCTCAAGGGTCGAACTTGGGATGTTTGGGATATTTTGAAAACTGCAGGTAGGGTTTGGGCAAAATGTGATCCATCGCAGTTTTCAGTAATTGGCATATTTTCGGTATAAAAAAAGTCGTAATTTTAAACTGCGAATACGTGCAGAAAGTCAGAAATTGGCTCCAAAATATAGCTCAAGGATCGAATTTGGGATGTTTTGGATATTTTGAGAACTGCAGAGAGGTTTGGGCAAAATGTGGCCCATCGCAGCTCTCAGTAATTGGCATATTTTCGGTATAAAAAGTTGTAATTTCTAACTGCGAATACGTGCAGAGAGCAAGAATTTGGCTACAAAATATGGCTCAAGCGTCGAATTTGGGATGTTTTTCGTATTTTGAAAATTACAAGGAGGGCTTGGGAAAAATGTGATCCATCGCCGCTCTCAGTAATTGGCATATTTTCGGCATAAAAAATCGTAATTTCAAACTGCCGATAAGTTCAGAGAGCCTGAATTTGGCTCCAAAATATGGCTCAGGCGTCGAATTTGGGATGTTTGGGATATTTTGAAAACTGCAGGGGGGTTTGGCCAAAAAGTGACTCATCGCCGCTCTAAGTAATTGGCATCTTTTCGGTATAAAATGACGTAATTTCAAACTGCAAATACGTGAAGAGAGACCAAATTAGGCTACAAAATATGGCTCATGCGTCGAATTTGGGATCTTTGTGATATATTGAAAACTGCAGGGGGGGGGGCAAAATGTGACCCATCGCTGCTTTCAGTAATTGGCATATTTTCGGTATAAAATGTCGTAATTTCAACCTGCGAATATCTGCAGAGAGCCAGAAATTGGCTCCAAAATATGGCTGAAGGGTCGAATTTGGGATGTTTGGGATATTTTGAAAGCTGCAGGGAGGGTTTGGGCAAAATGTGATCCATCGCCGCTTTCAGTAATTGGCATATTTTCGGTATAAAAAGTCGTAATTTCAAACTGCGAATACGTGCAGAGAGCCTGAATTTGGCTCCAAAATATGGCTCAAGCGTCGAATTTGGGATGTTTGGGATATTTTGAAAATAACAAGGAGTGTTTGGGCAAAATGTGATCCATCGCCGCTCTAAGTAATTGGCATATTTTCAGTATTAAAATTCGTAATTTCAAACTGTGAATCCGTGCAGACAGCCAGAATTTGGCTCCAAAATATTGCTCAAGGGTCGACTTTTGGATGTTTGGGATATTTTGAAAACTGCAGAGGGGGTTTTGGCAAAATGTGACCCATCGCCGCTCTCAGTAATTGGCATATTGTCGGTATAAAATGAAATAATTTCAAACTGGAATACGTGCAGAGAACCCGAATATGGCTCCAAAATATGGCTCAAGCGTCGAATTTGGGATGTTTGGGATATTTTGAAAACTGCAGAGGGGATTTGGGCAATATGTGACTTATCGGTGCCATCAGTAATTGGCATATTTTCGGTATATAATGTCGTAATTTAAACCTGCGAATATGTGCAGAGAGCAAGAATTTGGCTCCAAAATATGGCTCAAGGGTCGAATTTGGGATGTTTGGGATATTTTGATAACTGCAAGGAGGGTTTGGGCAAAATGTGATCCATCGCCGCTGTCAGTAATTGGCATATTTTCGGTATAAAAAGTCGTAATTTCAAACTGCGAATACGTGCAGAGCCAGGATTTGGCTCCAAAATAAGACTCAAGCGTCGAATTTGGGATGTTTGGGATATTTTGAAAATAACAAGGAGTGTTTGGGCAAAATGAGATCCATCGCCGCTCTAAGTAATTGGCATTTTTTCGGTATAAAACGTCGTAATTTCAAACTGCGAATACGTGCAGAAAGCGAGAATTTGGCTCCAAAATAAAGCTCAAGGGTCGAATTTGGGATGTTTTGGATATTTTGTAAATTGAAGAGGGGGGGGGGAATGTGACCCATCTCTGCTCTTCGTAATTGGCATGTTTTCGGTATAAAATGTCGTAATTTCATCATGCGAATATGTGCAGAGAAGGAGAATTTGGCTAAAAAATATGGCTCAAGGGTCGAATTTGGGATGTTTGGGATTTTTTGAAACCTGCAGGTAGGGTTTGGGCAAAATGGTACCCATCGCCGTTCTCAGTAATTGGCATATTGTCGGTATAAAATTAAATAATTTCAAACTGCGAATCCGTGCAGAGTGCCCGAATTTGGCTCCATAATATGTCTCAAGCGTCGAATTCAGGATTTTTGAGATATTTGGAAAATTGCAGGGTAGGTTTTGACAAAATGTGACCCAACGCTGCTTTCAGTAATTGGCATATTTTTGGTAAAAAATGTCGTAATTTAAACCTGCGAATATGTGCAGAGAACCAGAATTTGGCTCCTAAAAATGGCTCAAGGGTCGAATTTGGGATGTTTTAGATATTTTGAAAACTGCAGGGGGGTTTGGGCAAAATGTGATCCACCGCCGCTCGCAGAAATTGGCATATTTTCGGTATAAAAAGTCGTAATTTCATACTGCGAATACGTGCAGAGAGCCAGAATTTTACTCCAAAATATGACTAAAGCATCGAATTTGGGATGTTTGGGATATTTTGAAAACTGCAGGGGGGTTTTGCAAAATGTGACCCATCGCTACTTTCAGTAATTGGCATACTGTCGGTATAAAATGAAATAATTTCAGACTGCGAATACGCGCAAAGAGCCCGCATTTGGCTTCAAAATATGGCTCAAGCGTCAAATTTGGGATGTTTGGGATATTTTTAAAACTGCAGAGTGGGTTTGCACAATATGTGACCCATCCCTGCTTTCAGTAATTGGCATATTTTTGGTATAAAAAGTCGGAATTTCAACTACGAATACGTGCAAAGAGCCTGAATTTGGCTCCAAAATATGGCTCAGAAGTCGTATTTTTGATGTTTATGATATTTTGAAAACTACAAGGAGGGTTTGGGCAAAATTTGATCCATCGCCTCTCTAAGTAATTGGCATATTTTCGGTATAAAATATCCTAATTTCAAACTGCGAATACGTGCAGAGAGCCCGAATTTGGCTCGAAATTAAGGCTCAGGGGTCGAGTTTGGGATGTTTGGGATATTTTGAAAACTGCAGAAGGGGTTTGGGCAAAATGTTATCCATCGCAGCTTTCAGTAATTGGCATTTTTTCGGTATAAAAAGTCGTAATTTCAAACTGCGAATACGTGCATAGAGCCATAATTTGGCTCCAAAATATAGCACAAGGATCGAATTTGGGATGTTTTGGATATTTTGAGAACTGCAGAGGGGTTTGGGCAAAATGTGGCCCATCGCAGCTCTCAGTAATTGGCATATTTTCGGTATAAAAATTCGTAATTTCAAACTGCGAATACGTGCAGAGAGCAAGAATTTGGCTTCAAAATATGGCTCAAGCGTCGAATTTGGGATATTTTTGATATTTTGAAAATTACAAGGAGGGCTTGGGCAAAATGTGATCCATCGCCGGTCTCAGTAATTGGCATATTTTCGGCATAAAAAGTCGTAATTTCAAACTGCCAAAAAGTTCAGAGAGCCTGAATTTGGCTCCAAAATATGGCTGAGGCGTCGAATTTGGGATGTTTGGGATATTTTGAAAACTGCATGGGGGTTTGGCCAAAAAGTGACTCATCGCCGCTCTCAGTAATTGGCATCTTTTCGGTATAAAATGACGTAATTTCAAACTGCGAATACGTGCAGAGAGACCAAATTAGGCTACAAAATATGGCTCATGCGTCGAATTTGGGATCTTTGTGATATATTGAAAACTGCAGGGGGGGGGGCAAAATGTGACCCTTCGCTGCTTTCAGTAATTGGCATATTTTCAGTACAAAAAGTCGTAATTTCTAACTGCTATCACGTGCAGAGAGCCAGAATTTGGCTTCAAAATAATTCTTAAGGGTCGAGTTAGGGATGTTTGGGTTATTTTGTAAACTGCAGGGAGGGTTTGGGCAAAATGTGATCCATCGCAGCTTTCAGCTTTCACAACCCAGGCCAACATGGAATTAGAGCGGGAAGATCGTGCCTCTCACAGCTACTTGAGCACTACGACAAAGTCACTGAGGCATTAGAAGAGAAACAGAATGCTGATGTGATATACTCGGACTTCGCAAAGGCTTTCGATAAATGTGACCATGGCGTGATAGCACACAAAATGAAGTCAATGGGAATAACCGGTAAAGTAGGACGCTGGATACTCAGTTTTCTGTCAAACAGGACTCAGCGAGTAACTGTCAACCATATAAAATCTAGTCCAAGTGCCGTGAAAAGCTCTGTACCTCAGGGTACAATCCTTGCACCGCTGCTTTTCCTTATTCTCATATCAGATATAGACAAAAATACAAGTCACAGCTTCGTGTCATCCTTTGCAGATGACACAAAAATCAGTATGAAAATTACCTCGGCTGAGGACATTGAAAAACTTCAAGCTGATATTAATAAAGTTTTCGACAGGGCATCAGAAAATAACATGATGTTTAACAGTGATAAATTCCAGGTACTCAGGTACGGTAAAAATGAGGACCTTAAACATAATACAGAGTACAAAACGCAATCAAATGTACCCATAGTAGGAAAACAGCATGTAAAGGATTTGGGAATAATAATGTCTGACGACCTAACGTTTAAGGAGCATAACCAAGCAAATATTGCGACAGCCAGAAAAATGATAGGATGGATTACGAGAACTTTCAAATCCAGGGATCCCATCACAATGGTTGTACTCTTCAAGGCACTTGTGTTGTCCCGTCTTGAGTACTGCTCAGTACTCACTTCCCCCTTCAGAGCAGGAGAGATTGCTGAAATAGAGGGAATACAGAGAACATATACGGCACGCATAGACACAATAAAGCACCTAAATTATTGGGATCGTCTCAAAGCCCTCCAAATGTACTCACTAGAAAGAAGACGAGAGAGATATCAAATAATATACACCTGGAAGATACTGGAGGGCCAAGTACCAAATCTACACAGTAAAATAACAACGTACTGGAGTAAACGATATGGAAGAAAATGTAGAATAGAACCAGTGAAGAGCAGAAGCGCCATAGGCACAATCAGAGAACACTGTATAAACATCAGAGGTCCGCGGTTGTTCAACGTCCTCCCAGCAAGCATAAGAAATATTGCCGGAACAACCGTGGACATTTTCAAGAGGAAACTAGATTTATTCCTCCAAGGAGTGCCGGACCAACCGGGCTGTGGTGGGTATGTTGGCCTGCGGGCCGCTCCAAGAAACAGCCTGGTGGACCAAACTCTCACAAGTCAAGCCTGGCCTCGGGCCGGGCTTGCGGAGTAGAAGAACTCCCAGAACCCCATCAACCAGGTATCAACCAGGTATCGCCGCTCTCAGTAATTGGCATATTTTCGGTATAAAAAGTCGTAATTTCAAACTCCGAATACGTGCAGAGAGCCAGAATTTGGCTCCAAAATATGGCTCAAGCGTCGAATTTGGGATGTTTGGGATATTTTGAAAACTGCAGGGAGGGTTTGGGCAAAATGTGATCCATCGCAGCTTTTAGTAATTGACATATTTTCGGTATGAAAAGTAGTAATTTCAAACTGCAAATTCGTGCAGAACGCCAGAATTTCGTTCGAAAATATAGCTCAAGGTTCGAATTTAGGATGTTTGGGATATTTTGCAAACTGCAGGGGGGTTTGGGCAAAAAGTGACCCATCACTGCTTTCAGTAATTGGAATATTTTCGGTATAAAATGAAATAATTTCAAACTTCGAATACGTGCAGAAAGCCAGAATTTGGCTCCAAAATATGGCTCAAGCGTGGAATTTAGCATGTTTGGGATATTTTGAAAACTGCAGATGGAGGGGAGGGGTCAAAATGTGACTCATCGCCGCTCTCAGTATATGGCATATTTTTGGTATAAAATGACGAAATTTCAAACTGCGAATACATGCAGAGAGCCCGAACTTGGCTCCAAAATATAGCTGAAGCGTCGAAATTGGGATGTTTGGGATATTTTGAAAACTGCAGAGGGGATTTGGGCAATATGTGACCTATCGGTGCCATCAGTAATTGGCATATTTTCGGTATATAATGTCGTAATTTAAACCTGCGAATATGTGCAGAGAGCAAGAATTTGGCTCCAAAATATGGCTCAAGGGTCGAATTTGGGATGTTTGGGATATTTTGATAACTGCAAGGAGGGTTTGGGCAAAATGTGATCCATCGCCGCTGTCAGTAATTGGCATATTTTCGGTATAAAAAGTCGTAATTTCAAACTGCGAATACGTGCAGAGAGCCAGGATTTGGCTCCAAAATAAGACTCAAGCGTCGAATTTGGGATGTTTGGGATATTTTGAAAACTGCAGGGAGGGTTTGGGCAAAATGTTATCCATCGCCGGTTTCAGTAATTGGCATATTTTCGGTATAAAAAGTCGTAATTTCAAACTGCGAATACGTGCAGAGAGCCTGAATTTGGCTCCAAAATATGGCTCAAGCGTCGAATTTGGGATGTTTGGGATATTTTGAAAATAACAAGGAGTGTTTGGGCAAAATGAGATCCATCGCCGCTCTAAGTAATTGGCATTTTTTCGGTATAAAACGTCGTAATTTCAAACTGCGAATACGTGCAGAAAGCGAGAATTTGGCTCCAAAATAAAGCTCAAGGGTCGAATTTGGGATGTTTTGGATATTTTGTAAATTGAAGAGGGGGGGGGGGGAATGTGACCCATCGCTGCTCTTCGTAATTGGCATGTTTTCGGTATAAAATGTCGTAATTTCATCATGCGAATATGTGCAGAGAAGGAGAATTTGGCTAAAAAATATGGCTCAAGGGTCGAATTTGGGATGTTTGGGATTTTTTGAAACCTGTAGGTAGGGTTTGGGCAAAATGGTACCCATCGCCGTTCTCAGTAATTGGCATATTATCGGTATAAAATTAAATAATTTCAAACTGCGAATCCGTGCAGAGTGCCCGAATTTGGCTCCATAATATGTCTCAAGCGTCGAATTCAGGATTTTTGAGATATTTGGAAAATTGCAGTTTAGGTTTTGACAAAATGTGACCCAACGCTGCTTTCAGTAATTGGCATATTTTTGGTAAAAAATGTCGTAATTTCAACCTGCGAATATGTGCAGAGAACCAGAATTTGGCTCCTAAAAATGGCTCAAGGGTCGAATTTGGGATGTTTTAGATATTTTGAAAACTGCAGGGGGGTTTGGGCAAAATGTGATCCACCGCCGCTCGCAGAAATTGGCATATTTTCGGTATAAAAAGTCGTAATTTCATACTGCGAATACATGCAGAGAGCCAGAATTTTACTCCAAAATATGACTAAAGCATCGAATTTGGGATGTTTGGGATATTTTGAAAACTGCAGGGGGGTTTTGCAAAATGTGACCCATCGCTACTTTCAGTAATTGGCATACTGTCGGTATAAAATGAAATAATTTCAGACTGCGAATACGCGCAGAGAGCCCGCATTTGGCTTCAAAATATGGCTCAAGCGTAAAATTTGGGATGTTTGGGATATTTTTAAAACTGCAGAGTGGGTTTGCACAATATGTGACCCATCCCTGCTTTCAGTAATTGGCATATTTTCGGTATAAAAAGTCGCAATTTCAACTACGAATACGTGCAAAGAGCCTGAATTTGGCTCCAAAATATGGCTCAGAAGTCGTATTTTTGATGTTTATGATATTTTGAAAACTACAAGGAGGGTTTGGGCAAAATTTGATCCATCGCCTCTCTAAGTAATTGGCATATTTTCGGTATAAAATATCCTAATTTCAAACTGCGAATACGTGCAGAGAGCCCGAATTTGGCTCGAAATTAAGGCTCAGGAGTCGAGTTTGGGATGTTTGGGATATTTTGAAAACTGCAGAAGGGGTTTGGGCAAAATGTTATCCATCGCAGCTTTCAGTAATTGGCATTTTTTCGGTATAAAAAGTCGTAATTTCAAACTGCGAATACGTGCATAGAGCCATAATTTGGCTCCAAAATATAGCACAAGGATCGAATTTGGGATGTTTGGGATATTTTGAAAACTGCAGGGAGGGTTTGGGCAAAATGTGATCCATCGCAGCTTTTAGTAATTGACATATTTTCGGTATGAAAAGTAGTAATTTCAAACTGCAAATTCGTGCAGAACGCCAGAATTTCGTTCGAAAATATAGCTCAAGGTTCGAATTTGGGATGTTTGGGATATTTTGCAAACTGCAGGGGGGTTTGGGCAAAAAGTGACCCATCACTGCTTTCAGTAATTGGAATATTTTCGGTATAAAATGAAATAATTTCAAACTTCGAATACGTGCAGAAAGCCAGAATTTGGCTCCAAAATATGGCTCAAGCGTGGAATTTAGCATGTTTGGGATATTTTGAAAACTGCAGATGGAGGGGAGGGGTCAAAATGTGACTCATCGCCGCTCTCAGTATATGGCATATTTTTGGTATAAAATGACGAAATTTCAAACTGCGAATAGATGCAGAGAGCCCGAACTTGGCTCCAAAATATAGCTGAAGCGTCGAAATTGGGATGTATGGGATATTCTGAAAACTGCAGGGGGTGTTTGGGCAAAATGTGACCCATTGCTGCTTTCAGTAATTGACATATTTTTGGTATAAAGTGTCCTAATTTAAACCTGCGAATACGTGCAGAGAGCCAGAACTTGGCTCTAAAATATGTCTCAAGGGTCGAGTTTGGGATGTTTGGGATATTTTGAAAACTGCAGGGAAGGTTTCGGCGAAATGTGATCCATCGCCGCTCTTAGTAATTGGCATATTTTCGGTTTAAAAAGTCGTAATTTCAAACTCCGAATATGTGCAGAGAGCCAGAATTTGGCTCTAAAATATGTCTCAAGGGTCGAATTTGGGATGTTTGGGATTTTTTGAAAACTGCAGGTAGGGTTTGGGCAAAATGGTACCCATCGCCGTTCTCAGTAATTGGCATATTGTCGGTATAAAATGAAGTAATTTCAAACTGCGAATCCGTGCAGAGAGCCCGAATTTGGCTCCATAATATGTCTTAAGCGTCGAATTCAAGATGTTTGGGATATTTGGAAAATTGCAGGGTAGGTTTTGACAAAATGTGACCCAACGCTGCTTTCAGTAATTGGAAAAGTTTCGGTAAAAAATGTCGCAATTTCAACCTGCGAATATATTTAGAGAGCCAGAATTTGGCTCCTAAAAATGGCTCAAGGGTCCAATTTGGGATGTTTTGGATATTTTGAAAACTGCAGGGGTGTTTGGGCAAAATGTGATCCACCGCCGCTCGCAGAAATTGGCATATTTTCGGTATAAAAAGTCGTAATTTCATACTGCGAATACGTGCAGAGAGCCAGAATTTTTTTCCAAAATATGACTAAAGCGTCGAATTTGGGATGTTTGGGATATTTTGAAAACTACAGGGGGGTTTTGGCAAAATAAGATCCATCGCAGCTTTCAGTAATTGACATATTTTCGGTATAAAATGTAGTAATTTCAAACTGCGAATTCGTGCAGAAAGCCAGAATTTGGCTCAAAAATATGGTTCAAGGTTCTAATTTGGGATGTTTGGGATGTTTAGCAAACTGCAGGGGGGTTTGGGCAAAAAGTGACCCATCGCTGCTTTCAGTAATTGGCATACTGTCGGTATAAAATGAAATAATTTCAGACTGCGAATACGCGCAGAGAGCCCGCATTTGGCTCCAAAATATGGCTCAAGCGTCGAATTTGAGATGTTTGGGATATTTTTAAAACTGCAGAGTGGGTTTGGACAATATGTGACCCATCCCTGCTTTCAGTAATTGGCATATTTTCGGTATAAAAAGGCGTAATTTCAAACTGCGAATACGTGCAGAGAGCCTGGATTTGGCTCCAAAATATGACTCAAGCTTCGAATTTGGGATGTTTGGGATATTTTGAAAACTGCAGGGAGGGTTTGGGCAAAATAAGATCCATCGCAGCTTTCAGTAATTGACATATTTTCGGTATAAAATGTAGTAATTTCAAACTGCGAATTCGTGCAGAAAGCCAGAATTTGGCTCAAAAATATGGTTCAAGGTTCTAATTTGGGATGTTTGGGATGTTTAGCAAACTGCAGGGGGGTTTGGGCAAAAAGTGACCCATCGCTGCTTTCAGTAATTGGCATATTTTCGGTATAAAATGAAATAATTTCAAACTTCGAACACGTACAGAAAGCCAGAAGTTGGTTCCAAAATATGGCTCAAGGGTCGAATTTTGGATGTTTGGGATATTTTGCAAATTGCAAGGGGGTTTGCGCAAAATGTGACCCATCGCTGGTTTCAGTAATTGGCATATTTTCAGTATAAAAAGTCGTAATTTCTAACTGCGATCACGTGCAGAAAGTCAGAATTTGGCTCCAAAATAATTCTTAAGGGTCGAGTTTGGGATGTTTGGGTTATTTTGTAAACTGCAGGGAGGGTTTGGGCAAAATGTGATCCATCGCCGCTCTCAGTAATTGGCATATTTTCGGTATAAAAAGTCGTAATTTCAAACTCCGAATACATGCAGAGAGCCAGATTTTGGCTACAAAATATGGCTCAAGCGTCGAATTTGGGATGTTTGGGATATTTTGAAAACTGCAGGGAGGGTTTGGGCAAAATGTGATCCATCGCAGCTTTCAGTAATTGACATATTTTCGGTATGAAAAGTAGTAATTTCAAACTGCAAATTCGTGCAGAACGCCAGAATTTGTTTCGAAAATATAGCTCAAGGTTCGAATTTGGGATGTTTGGGATATTTTGCAAACTGCAGGGGGGTTTGGGCAAAAAGTGACCCACCGCCGCTCGCAGAAATTGGCATACTGTCGGTATAAAATGAAATAATTTCAGACTGCGAATACGCGCAGAGAGCCCGCATTTGGCTCTAAAATATGGCTCAAGCGACAAATTTGGGATGTTTGGGAAATTTTTAAAACTGCAGAGTGGGTTTGGACAATATGTGACCCATCCCTGCTTTCAGTAATTGGCATATTTTCGGTATAAAAAGTCGTAATTTCAAACTGCGCATACGTGCAGAGAGTCAGGATTTGGCTCCAAAATATGGCTCAGGCGTCGAATTTGGGATGTTTGTTATATTTTGAAAACTGCAGGGGGGTTTGGCCAAAAAGTGACTCATCGCCACTCTTAGTAATTGGCATCTTTTCGGTATAAAATGACGTAATTTCAAACTGCGAATACGTGCAGAGAGACCAATTTAGGCTACAAAATATGGCTCATGCGTCGAATTTGGGATCTTTGTGATATATATAAAACTGCAGGGAAGGGGGGGCAAAATGTGACCCATCGCTGCTTTCAGTAATTGGCATATTTTCGGTATAAAATGTCGTAATTTCAACCTGCGAATATCTGCAGAGAGCCAGAAATTGGCTCCAAAATATGGCTGAAGGGTCGAATTTGGGATGTTTGGGATATTTTGAAAACTGCAGGGAGGGTTTGGGCAAAATGTGATCCATCGCAGCTTTCAGTAATTGACATATTTTCGGTATAAAATGTAGTAATTTCAAACTGCGAACTCGTGCAGAAAGCCAGAATTTGGCCCCAAAATATGGCTCATGGTTCTAATTTGGGATGTTTGGGATATTTTGCAAACTGCAGGGGGGTTTGGGCAAAAAGTGACCCATCGCTGCTTTCAGTAATTGGCATATTTTCGGTATAAAATGAAATAATTTCAAACTTCGATCACGTGCAGAAAGCCAGAATTTGGTTCCAAAATATGGCTCAAGGGTCGAATTTTGGATGTTTGGGATATTTTGCAAATTGCAGGGGGGTTTGGACAAAATGTGACCCATCGCTGGTTTCAGTAATTGGCATATTTTCAGTATAAAAAGTTGTAATTTCAAACTGCGATCACGTGCAGAGAGCCAGAATTTGGCTCCAAAATATGGCTCAAGCGTCGAATTTCGGTTGTTTGGGATATTTTGAAAACTGCAGGGAGGGTTTGGGCAAAATGTGATTCATCGCAGCTTTCAGTAATTGACATATTTTCGGTATGAAAAGTAGTAATTCCAAATTGCAAATTCGTGCAGAACGCCAGAATTTGGTTCGAATTTGGGATGTTTGGGATATTTTGCAAACTGCAGGGTGGATTTGGGCAAAAAGTGACCCATCGCTGCTTTCAGTAATTGGAATATTTTCGGTATAAAATGAAATAATTTCAAACTTCGAATACGTGCAAAAAGCCAGAATTTGGCTCCAAAATATGGCTCAAGCGTGGAATTTAGCATGTTTGGGATATTTTGAAAACTGCAGATGGAAGGGAGGGGTTAAAATGTGACTCATCGCCGCTCTCAGTATATGTCATATTTTTGGTATAAAATGACGAAATTTCAAACTGCGAATACGTGCAGAGAGCCCGAACTTGGCTCCAAAATATGGCTGAAGCGTCGAAATTGGGATGTTTGGGATATTCTGAAAACTGAAGGGGGTGTTTGGGCAAAATGTGACCCATTGCTGCTTTCAGTAATTGACATATTTTTGGTATAAAGTGTCCAAATTTAAACCTGCGAATACGTGCAGAGAGACAGAACTTGGATCTAAAATATGTCTCAAGGGTCGAGTTTGGGATATTTTGAAAACTGCAGGGAGGGTTTCGGCAAAATGTGATCCATCGCCGCACTTAGTAATTGGCATATTTTCGGTTTAAAAAGTCTTAATTTCAAACTGCGAATACGTGCAGAGAGCCAGAATTTGGCTCTAAAATATGTCTCAAGGGTCGAATTTGGGATGTTTGGGATTTTTGCAAAATGCAGGGAAATTTGGGTAAAATGTGATCCATCGCTGCTTTCAGTAATTGGCATATTTTCGGTAAAAAAAAAAGTCGTAATTTCAAACTCCGAATACGTGCAAAGAGCCAGAATTTATCTCCAAAATATGGCTCAAGCGTTGAATTTGGGATGTTTGGGATATTTTGAAAACTGCAGGAAGGGTTTGACAAGAATGTGATTCATCGTTGTTTTCAGTAATTGGCATATTTTCGGTATAAAAAGTCGTAATTTCAAACTGCGAATACGTGCAGAGAGCCAGAATTTGACTCCAAAGTATGGGTCAAGCTTCGAATTTGGGATGTTTGGGATATTTTGAAAACTGCAGAGGGGGTTTGGGCAAAATGTGACCTATCGCCGCTCTCAGTAATTGGCATATTTTCGGTATAAAAATTCGTAATTTGAAACTGCGAATACTTGCAGAGAGCCATAATTTGGCTCCAAAATTAGGCTCAAGGGTCGAATTTGGGATGTTTGGGATATTTTGAAAACTGCTTGGAGGGTTTGGGCAAAATGGTACCCATCGCGCTCTCAGTAATTAGCATATTTTCGGTTTAAAAAGTCGTAATTTCAAACTGCGAATACGTGCAGACAGACAGAATTTGGCTCCAAAATATGACTCAAGCTTCGAATTTGAGATGTTTGGGATATTTTGAAAACTGCAGGGAGGGTTTGGGCAAAATGTGATCCATCGCCGCTTTCAGTAATTGATATATTTTCGGTATAAAAAGTCGTAATTTCAGACTGCGAATACGTGCAGAGAGCCAGAATTTGGCTCCAAAATATTGCTCAAGCGTCGAATTTGGGATGTTTGGGATTTTTCAAAGTATCCCAAACATCCCAAATTCGACGTTTGAGCCATATTTTGGTGCCAAATTGTCGCTTACTGCACGTGTTAGTAGTTTGAAATTACGACTTTTTATACCGAAAATATGCTAATAACTGAGAGCGGCGATGGGTCACATTTTGCCTTTGGAGCCAAATTCTGGCGCTCTGCACGTATTCACAGTTTGAAATTGCGACTTTTTATACTGAAAATATGCCAATTTCTGAGAGTAGCGACGGGTCACATTTTGCCCAAACACCCCCCTGCAATTTTCAAAATATCCCAAACATCCCAAATTCGACCCTTGAGCCATATTTTGGAGCCAAATTCTGGCTCTCTGCACGTATTCGCAGTTTGAAATTACGACTTTTTATACCGAAAATATGCCAATTACTGGAAACAGCGATGGATCACATATTGCCCATACCCTCTCTGCAGTTTTCAAAATATCCCAAACATCCCAAATTCAACGCTTGATCCATATTTTGGAGCAAAATTCTGACTCTATGCACGTATTCGTAGTTTGAAATTACGACTATTTATACCAAAAATATGCCAATTACTGAGAGAGGCGCCGGGTCTCATTTTGCCCAACCCCTCTCTGCAGTTTTCAAGATACCCGTATTATCCCAAACTTGACGCTTGAGCCATATTTTGGAGCCAAATTCTCTCTCTTTGCACGTATTCGCAGTTTGAAATTACGACTTTTTATTCCAAAAATATGCCAATTACGGAAAGCGGCGATGGATCAAATTTTGCCCAACCCCTCTCCGCAGTTTTAAAAAATATCGCAAACATCCCAAATTTGACGCTTGACCCATATTTTAGAGCCAAATTGTGGCTCTCTGCACAAATTAGCAGTTTGAAATTTCGACTTTTATACCGAAATAATGCCAATTACTGTGAACAGCGAAGGGTCACAATTTGCCCAAAAGCCCCTGCAGTCTTCAAAATATCCCAAATATCCCAAATTCCTCCCTTGAGCCCTATTTTGGAGCCAAATTCTGGCTCTCTGCACGTATTCGCCGTTTTAAATTAGGAATTTTTATACCGAAAATATGCCAATTACTGCGAGTAGCGATGGATCACATTTTGCCCAAACCCTCCTTGCAGCTTTCAAAATATCCCAAACATCCCAAATTCGACCCTTGAGTCATATTTTAGAGCCAAATTCTGGCTATGCACAAATTCGCAGGTTGAAATTATGACATTATATACCTAAAATATGCCAATTACTGAAAGCAACGATGGATCACATTTTGCCCATACCCCCCCCCCCACCCTGCAGTTTTCATAATATCCCAAACATCCCAAATTCGACGCTTGAGCCATATTTTGTATCCAAATTCTGACTCTCTGCACATATTCGCAGTTTCAAATTACGACTTTTTATACCGAAAATATGTCAAATACTGAGAGCGGCGATAGGTCACATTTTGCACAAACCCACCCCCTTGCAGTTTTCAAAATATCCCAAACATCCCAAATTCGAAGCTTGGGCCATGTTTTGGAGCCAAATTCTGGCTCTCTGCACGTATTCGCAGTTTGAAATTAGTTTTTTTTACCGAAAATAAGCAAATTACTTAGAGCGGCGATGGGTCACATTTTGCCCAAACCCACTTACAGTTTTCAAAATGTCACAAACTTCCCAAATTCGACCCTTGAGCCATATTTCGCAGCCAAATGCTGGCACTCTGCATGTATTTGCAGTTTGAAATTACGACTTTTTATACCGAAAAAATGCCAATTACTGAAAGCGGGGTTGGATCACATTTTGCCCAAACACTCCCTGCAGTATTCAAAATATCCCAAACATCCCAGATTCGACCCTTGAGCCATATTTTTGAGCCAAAATCTTGCTATCTGCACGTATTCGCAGTTTGAAATTACGACTTTTTATTACGCAAATATGCTAATTACTGAGAGCGACGATTGGTCACATTTTGCCCGAACACCCCCTGCAGTTTTAAAAATGACCCAAACGTCCCAAATTCGACGCTTGAGCCATATTTTGGAGCCAAATTCTTGCTCTCTGCACGTATTCGCTGTTTGAAATTACGAATTTTTATACCGAAAATATGCCAAATACTGAAATCGGCGATGGATCACATTTTACCCAAACCCTCCTGGAAGTTTTCAAGATATCCGTAACATCCCAAACTTGACGCTTGAGCCATATTTTGGAGCCAATTTCTGGCTCTCTGCACGTATTCGCAGTTTGACATTACAACTTTTTATACCGAAAATATGCCAATTACTGAGAGCAGCGATGGGTCACATTTTGCTCAAACCCTCCCAGCAGTTTTCAAAATATCCCAAGCATCTTAAATTCGACCCTTGACCCATTTTTTGTAGCCAAATTCTGACTCTTAGCACGTATTCGCAGTTTGAAATTACGAATTTTTATACCGAAAATATGCCAATTACTTAGAGCGGCGATGGGTCACATTTTGCCCAAACCCCGCATGTAGTTTTCAAAATATCCCAAACGTCCCAAATTCGACCCTTGAGCCATATTTCGGAGCTAAATGCTAGCTCTCTGCATGTATTCGCCGTTTGAAATTATGATTTTTATACCGAATATATGCCAAATACTTAGAGCGGCGATGCGTCACATTTTGCCCACCCCCTAACCCCCTGCAGTTTTCAAAATATCGCAAACATACCAAACTTGTCTCTTGAGCCATATTTTGGAGCCACATTCTGGCTCTCTTCACGTATTCGCAGTTTGAAATTACGAATTTTTATACCGAAAATATGCCAATTACTGAGAACGACGATGGATCACATTTTGCCCAAACCCTCCTTGCAGTTTTCAAAATATCCTAAACATCCCAAATTCGACGTCTGAGCCATTTTTTGGAGCCAATTTCTCTCTCTCTGCACGTATTCGCAGCTGGAAATTAGGACCTTTGATTCCAAAAACATGCCAATTACTGAAAGCGGCGATGGATCACATTTTGCCCAACCCCTCTCTGCACTTTTCAAAATATCCCAAACATCCCAAATTGGACGCTTGAGCCATATTTTGGAGCCAAATTCTGGCTCTCTGCACATATTCACAACTTGAAATTACGAATTTTTATAGCGAAAATATGTCAATTACTGAGAGCGGCGATAGGTCACATTTTGCCCCCCCCCCTTGCAGTTTTCAAAATATCCCAAAAATCCCAAATTCGACGCTTGTGCTATATTTTGGAGCCAAATTCGTGCTCTCTGCACGTATTCGCAGTTTGAAATTACGTCTTTGTATACCGAAAACATGCCAATGACTGAGAGCGGCGATGGGTCACATTTTGCCCAAAATCTCCCTGCAGTTTTCAAAATATCCCAAATCTCCCAAATTCGAGGCCTGAGCCATATTTTGGATGCAAATTCTGGCTCTCTGCACGTATTCGCCGTTTGAAATTACGATTTTTATACCGAAAATATGCTAATTACTTAGAGCACCGATGGGTCACATTTTGCCCCCCCCCCCGGCAGTTTTCAAAATATCGCAAACATCTCAAATTCCACGCTTGACCCATATTTTGGAGCCAAATTGTGGCTCTCTGCACAAATAGCAGTTTGAAATTTCAACTTTTATACCGAAATAATGCTAATTACTGTGAACGGCGAAGGGTCACAATTTGCAAAAAAACATCTGCAGCTTTCAAAATATCCCAAACATCCCAAATTCGGCCATTAAGCCATATTTTGGAGCCAAGTTCTGGCTATGCACATATTTGCAGGTTGAAATTACGACTTTTGATACCGAAAATATGCCAATGACTGCGAGCGGCGATTGATCACATTTTGCCCAAACCCTCCTTCCAGCTTTCAAAATATCCCAAACATCTCAAATTCGACGCTTGAGTCATATTTTGGGGCCAAATCCTGGCTCTCTGCACGTATTCGCAGTTTGAAATTACGACTTTTTATACCGAAAATATGCCAATTACTGAGAGCAGCGATGGGTCACATTTTTCCCCCCCCCCCTGCAGTTTTCAAAATATCCCAAACGTCTCAAATTCGACCCATAAGCCATATTTTGGAGCCAAATTCTGGCTCTCAGCACGTATTCGTAGTTTGAAAATACGAATTTTATACCGAAAATATGCCAATTACTGGAAGCGGTGATTGATCACAATCTTCCTAAACCCTCCCTGCAGTTTTCAAAATATCCTAAACATCCCAAATTCGACCCTTGAGCCATATATTGGAGCCAAAGTCTGGCTCTTTGCCCGTATTCGCAGTTTGAAATAACGATTTTTAAACCGAAAATAGCCCAATTACTGACTGCGGCGATGGGTGACATACTGCCCAAACCTCCTCCCTCCTCTGCAGTTTTCAAAATATTACAAACATCACAAATTCAACGCTTAAGCTATATTTAGGAGCGAAATTCGGGCTCTCTGCACGTATTCGCAATCCGAAATTGCGACTTTTTACACCGAAAATATGCCAATTACTGAGTGTCGATGGGTCACATTTTGCCCAAACCCCTTGCAGTTTTCAAAATAACCCAAACATTCCAAATTCGATTATTGAGCCGTATTTTGGAGGCAAATTCTGGCTCTCTGCACGTATTCGCAGTTTGAAATTGCAATTTTTTATACCGAAAATATCCCAATTACTGAGAACAGTGATGGGTCACATTTTGCCAAAACTCCCGTGCAGTTTTTAAAATATCCCAAACATCCCAAATCGACGCTTCAGCCATATTTGGGAGCCAAATTCTAGCTCTCTGCACGTATGCACAGTTTGAAATTACGAATTTATGAAGAAAATATGCCAATTACTGAGAGCAGGGATGGGTCGTATTTTGCCCAAACCCACCCTGCAGTTCTCAAAATATCTCAAACATCCCAACTTTAACCCTTGAGCCATATTTGGGAGCCAAGCTCCGGCTCTCTGCACATATTCGCAGTATGAAATTACGAATTTTTATACCGAAAATAGGCCAGTTACAGAGACCGGCGATGGATCACATTTTGCCCAAACCCCTCCTGTAGTTTTCAAAATATCCTAAACATTCCAAATTCGATCCTTGAGCCATATTTTGGAGCCAAATTTTGGCTCTCTGAACGTATTCGCAGTTTTAAATTACGACTTTAAACCAAAAATATGCCAATTACTGAAAGCGGCGATTGATCACATTTTGCCCAAACTCTTCCCGCAGTTTTTAAAATATCCCAAACATCCCAAATTTGACACTTGAGCCATATTTTGTAGCCAAATTTAGGCTCTCTGCACGTATTCACAGTATGAAACAACGAATTTGTGTACCGAAAATATGTCAATTACTGAGAGCGACGATGGGTCACATTTTGCCCAAACCCCCCTGCAATTTTCAAAATATCCCAAACACCCAAAATTCGACCATTGAGCCATATTTTGGAGCGAAATGCTGGCTTTCTGCATGCATTCGCAGTTTGAAATTACGACTTTTTATACCGAAAATATGCCAATTACTGAAAGCGGCGATGGATCACATTTTGTCCAAACCCTCCCTTCAAAATATCCCAAACACCCTAAATTCAACGCTTGAGCCATATTTTGTAGCCAAGTTCTGGGTCTCTGCACGCATTCGCAGTTTGAAATTACACCTTTTTTTTTACCGAAAATACGCCAATTACTGAGAGCGGCGATGGGTCACATTTTGTCCAAACACCCCCCCCCCCCCCCCACTGCAGTTTTCAAAATATCCCAATCATCCTAAATTCGACGCTTGAGCCATATTTTGAAGCCAAATTCTAGCTCTTTGAACGTATTGGTATTTTGAAATTACGATTTTTATACCGAAAATATGCCAATTACTGACAGCGGCGATGGGTCACATTTTGCCCCTACCCCCCCTGCAGTTTTCAAAATATCAATTTCAAAATATTGCAGTTTTCGAGTTTGGGATGTTTTTGATATTTTGAAAATTACAAGGAGGGCTTGCGCAAAATGTGATCCATCGCCGCTCTCAGTAATTGGCATATTTTTGGTATAAAAAGACGTAATTTAAAACTGCGAATGCGTGCAGAGAGCCAGAATTTGGCTCCAAAATATGGTTCAAGCGTGGAATTTGAAACGTTTGGGTCATTTTGAAAACTGCAGGGGGGGTTTGGGCAAAATGTGATCCATCGCTGCTTTCAATAACTGGCATATTTTCGGTATAAAAAGTCGTAATTTCATACTGCGAATACTTGCAGAGAGCCAGAATTTTGCCCCCAAAATATGACTCAAGCGTCGAATTTGGGATGTTTGGGATATTTTAAAAACGGCAGGGAGGGTTTGGGCAAAATGTGATCCATCACCGGTTTCAGTAATTGGCATATTTTCGGTATAAAAAGTCGCAAATTCAAACTCCGAATACGTGCAAAGAGCCTGAGTTTGGCTCCAAAATATGGCTCAAAAGTCGTATTTTGGATGTTTATGATATTTTGAAAACTACAAGGAGGGTTTGGGCAAAATGTGATCCATCGCTTCTCTAAGTAATTGGCATATTTTCGGTATAAAATATCGTAATTTCAACCTGCGAATATGTGCAGAGAGCCAGAATTAGGCTCTAAAATATAGCTCAAGGGTCGAATTCTGGAAGTTTGGGATATTTTGAAAACTGCAGGGGGGTGTGGGCAAAATGTGAACCATCGTTGCTCGCAGTAAATGGCATATTTTCGGTATAAAATGACGAAATTTCAAACTTCGAATACGTGAAGAGAGCAAGAATTTGGCTTCAAAATATGGCTCAAGCGTCGAATTTGGAATGTTTTTGATATTTTAAAAATTACAAGGATTGCTTGGGCAAAATGTGATCCATCGCCGCTCTCAGTAATTGGCATATCTTCGGCATAAAAAGTC
Source organism: Procambarus clarkii (assembly GCF_040958095.1). Lineage (NCBI taxonomy): Eukaryota > Metazoa > Arthropoda > Malacostraca > Decapoda > Cambaridae > Procambarus > Procambarus clarkii. The sequence continues at coordinate 27,023,708 of NC_091163.1, forward strand.
GTAATTTCAAACTGAAATAAAGTTCAGAGAATCAGAATTTGGCTCCAAAATATGGCTCAAGCGTCGAATTTGGGATGTTTGGGATATTTTGAAAACTGCAGGGAGGGTTTGGGCAGAATGTGATCCATCGCCGCTTTCAGTAAATGGCATATTTTCGGTTTAAAGTCGTAATTTCAAACTGCGAATACGTGCAGAGAGCCAGAATTTGGCTCCAAAATATGGCTCAAGGATCGAATTTAGGATGTTTGAGATATTTTGAAAACTGCAGAGAGGTATGGGCAAATCGTGATCCACCGCCGCTCTCTTTAATTGGCATATTTTCGGGATAAAAAGTCGTAATTTCATACTGCGAATACGTGCAGTGAGCCAGAATTTGGGTCCAAAATATGAGTAAAGCGTCGAACTTGGGTTGTTTTGGATATTTTGAAAACTGCAGGGGGGGGGGGGTGTTTGGCAAAATGTGACTCATCGCTGCTCTCAGTAATTGGCATATTTTCGGTATAAAATGACGAAATTTCAGACTGCGAATACGTGCAGAGAGCCCGAATTTGGCTCCAAAACATGGCTCAAGCGTTGAAATTGGGATGTATGGGATATTTTGCAAACTGCAGGGGGGTTTGGGCAAAATGTGACTCATCGCTGCTTTCAGAAATTGGCATATTTCAGTATAAAAAGTCGTAATTTCAAATAGCGAATACTTGCAGAGAGCGAGAGTTTGGTTCCAAACTATGGCTCAAGCGTCGAATTTGGGACGTTTTGGATATTTTGAAACCTGTAAGGAGGGTTTGTGCAAAATGTGATCCATCGCCGCTCTTAGTAATTGGCATATTTTCGGAATAAAATGTCGTAATATCAAACCACGAATACGTGCAGAGAGCCCGAATTTGGTTCCAAAATATGGCTCAAGCGTCGAATTTGGGATGATTGGGATATTTTGAAAACTGAAGGGAGGGTTTGGGCAAAATGTGATCCATCGCAGTTTTCAGTAATTGGCATATTTTCGGTATAAAAAAGTCGTAATTTCAAACTGCAAATACGTATAGATAGCCAGAATTTGGCTCCAAAATATAGCTCAGGGATCGAACTTTGGATGTTTGGGATATTTTTAAAACTGCAGAGTGGGTTTGGACAATATGTGACCCATCGCTGCTTTCAGTAATTGGCATATTTTCGGTACAAAAAGTCGTAATTTCAAACTGCGAATACGTGCAGAGAGCAAGAATTTAGCTTCAAAATATGGCTCAAGCTTCGAATTTGGGATGTTTTTGATATTTTGAAAATTACAAAGAGGGCTTAGGCAAAATGTGATCCATCGCCGCTCTCAGTAATTGGCATATTTTCGGCATAAAAAGTCGTAATTTCAAACTGGAATAAAGTTCAGAGAGTCAGAATTTGGCTCCAAAATATGGCTCAAGCGTCGAATTTGGGATGTTTGGGATATTTTGAAAATAACAAGGAGTGTTTGGGCAAAATGTGATCCATCGCTGCTCTAAGTAATTTGCATTTTTCGGTATAAAACGTCGTAATTTTAAATTGCGAATACGTGCAGAAAGCCAGAATTTGGCTCCTAAATAAAGCTCAAAGGTCGAATTTGGGATGTTTTGGATATTTTGAAAACTGCAGAGGGGGGGGGGGGGGGAATCTGATCCATCGCTGCTCTCAGTAATTGGCATGTTTTCGGTATAAAATGTCGTAATTTCATCATGAGAATATGTGCAGAGAGGGAGAATTTGGCTCCAAAAAATGGCTCAAGGGTCGAAGTTGGGATATTTGGGATTTTTTGAAAACTGCAGGTAGGGTTTGGGCAAAATGGTACCCATCGCCGTTCTCAGTAATTGGCATATTGTCGGTATAAAATGAAATAATTTCAAACTGCGAATCAGTGCAGAGAGCCCGACTTTGGCTCCATAATATGTCTCAAGCGTCGAATTCGGGATGTTTGGGATATTTGGAAAACTGCAGGGTAGGTTTTGACAAAATGTTTCCCAACGCTGCTTTCAGTAATTGGAATATTTTCGGTAAAAAATGTCGTAATTTCAACCTGCGAATATGTGCAGAGAGCCAGAAATTGGCTCCTAAAAATGGCTCAAGGGTCGAATTTGGGATGTTTGGGATATTTTGAAAACTGCAGGGAGGATTTGGGCAAAATGTGATCCATCGCCGCTTTCAGTAATTGGCATATTTTGGGTATAAAAAGTCGCAAATTCAAACTGCGAATGCGTGCTGGCTCCAAAATATGGCTCAAAAGTCGTATTTTGGATGTTTATGATATTTGGAAAACTACAAGGAGGGTTTGGGCAAAATGTGATCCATCGCCTCTCTAAGGAATTGACATATTTTCGGTATACAATATCGTAATTTCAACCTGCGAATATGTGCAGAGAGCCAGAATTAGGCTCTAAAATATAGCTCAAGGGTCGAACTCTGAAAGTTTGGGATATTTTGAAAACTGCAGGGGGGTGTGGGCAAAATGTGAATTATCGTTGCTCGCAGTAAATGGCATATTTTCGGTATAAAACGCAAAAAATTCAAACTGCGAATACGTGCAGAGAGCCCGAATTTGGTTCCAAAATATGGCTCAAGCGTCGAATTTAGGATGTGTTGGATATTTTGAAAGCTGCAGGGAGGGTTTGGGCAAAATGTGATCCATCGCAGTTTTCAGTAATTGGCATATTTTCGGTATAAAAAAATCGTAATTTTAAACTGCGAATACGTGCAGAAAGCCAGAATTTGGCTCCAAAATATAGCTCAATGATCGAATTTGGGTATTTTTTGGATATTTTGAGAACTGCAGAATGGGTTTGGACAATATGTGACCCATCGCTGCTTTCAGTAATTGACATATTTTCGGTATAAAAAGTCGTAATTTCAAACTGCGAATACGTGCAGAGAGCAAGAATTTGGCTTCAAAATATGGCGCAAGCGTCGAACTTGGGATGTTTTTGATATTTTGAAAATTACAAGGAGGGCTTGGGCAAAATGTGATCCATCGCCTCTGTAAGTAATTGGCATATTTTCGGCATAAAAATTCGTAATTTCAAACTGGAAATAAGTTCAGAGAGTCAGAATTTGACTCCAAAATATGGCTCAAGCGTCGAATTTGGGATGTTTGGGATATTTTGAAAACAGCAGGGAGGGTTTGGGCAGAATGTGATAAATCGCCGCTTTCAGTAAATGGCATATTTTCGGTTTAAAGTCGTAATTTCAAACTGCGAATACGTGCAGAGAGCCAGAATTTGACTCCAAAATATGGCTCAAGCGTCGAATTTGGTATGTTTTGGATATTTTGAAAACTGCAGAGAGGTATGGGCAAATCGTGATCCACCGCCGCTCGCAGTAATTGGCATATTTTCGTGATAAGAAGTCGTAATTTCATACTGCGAATACGTGCAGTGAGCCAGAATTTGGGTCCAAAATATGATTAAAGCGTCGATTTTGGGTTGTTTTGGATATTTTGAAAACTGCAGGGGAGGGGGTGGTTTGCAAAATGTGACTCATCGCTGCACTCAGTAATTGGCATATTTTCGGTATAAAATGACGAAATTTCAGACTGCGAATACGTGCAGAGAGCCCGAATTTGGCTCCAAAACATGGCTCAAGCGTTGAAATTGAGATGTATGGGATATTTTGCAAACTGCAGGGGGGTTTGGGCAAAATGTGACTCATCGCTGATTTCAGTAAATGGCATATTTTCGGTTTAAAGTCGTAATTTAAAACTGCGAATACGTGCAGAGAGCCCGAATTTGGCTCCAAAACATGGCTCAAGCGTTGAAATTGGGATGTATGGGATATTATGCAAACTGCAGGGGGGTTTGGGCAAAATGTGACTCATCGCTGATTTCAGTAATTGGCATATTTTCGGTATAAAATGAAATAATTTCAAACTGCGAATACGTGCAGAGAGCGAGAATTTGGCTCCAAGATATGGCTCAACCGTGGAATTTAGGATGTTTGGGACATTTTGAAAACTGCAGGAAGTGTTCTGGGAAAATGTGAACCATCGCCGCTTTCAGTAATTGTCATATTTTCGGTATAAAAAGTCGTAATTTCAAACTGCGAATACGTGCAGAAATCCAGAATTTGGTTCAAAAATATGGTTCAAGGGTCGAATTTGGGATGTTTGGGATATTTTGCAAACTGCAGGGGGGTTTGGGCAAAGTGTGACCTATCGCTGCTTTCAGAAATCGGCATATTTTCAGTATAAAATGTCGTAATTTCAAATAGCGAATACTTTCAGAGAGCGAGAGTTTGGCTCCAAAATATGGCTCAAGCGTCGAATTTGGGACGTTTTGGATATTTTGAAACCTGTAAGGAGGGTTTGTGCAAAATGTGATCCATCGCCGCTCTCAGTAATTGGCATATTTTCGGAATAAAATGTCGTAATATCAAACCACGAATACGTGCAGAGAGCCCGAATTTGGTTCCAAAATATGGCTCAAGCGTCGAATTTGGGATGATTGGGATATTTTGAAAACTGCACGGAGGATTTGGGCAAAATGTGATCGATTGCAGTTTTCAGTAATTGGCATATTTTCGGTATAAAAAAAGTCGTAATATCAAACTGCGAATACGTGCAGAAATCCAGAATTTGGCTTCAAAATGTGGATCAAGCGTCGAATTTTGGATGTTTGGGATATTTTGAAAACTGCAGGGAGGGTTTGGGCAGAATGTGATCCATCGCCGCTTTCAGTATATGGCATATTTTCCGTAAAAAAATCATAATTTCACACTGCGAATACGTGCAGAGAGCTAGAAATTGGCTCCAAAATAAGGCTCAAGGGTTGAATTTGGGATGTTTAGGATATATTGACAACTGCCGAGGGGTTTACCCAAAATGTGACTCATCGCCGCTCTCAGTAATTGGCATCTATTCTGAATAAAATGACTTCATTTCAAACACCGAATATGTGCAGAGAGCCCGAATTTGGCTCCAAAATATTACTCAGGCGTCAAATTTTGGATGTTTGGGATATTTTGAAACCGCAGGGGGGTTTGGCCAAAAAGTGACTCATCGCCGCTCTTAGTAATTGGCATCTTTTCGGTATAAAATGACGTAATTTCAAAATGCGAATACGTGCAGAGAGACCAAATTAGGCTAAAAAATACGGCTCATGCGACGAATTTGGGATCTTTGTGATATATTGAAATCTGTAGGGGGGGGGGCAAAATGTGACCCATCGCTGCTTTCAGTAATTGGCCTATTTTCGGTATAAAATGTCGTAATTTCAACCTGCGAATATCTGCAGAGAGCCAGAAATTGGCTCCAAAATATGGCTGAAGGGTCGAATTACGGATGTTTGGGATATTTTGAAAACTGCAGGGAGGGTTTGGGCAAAATGTGATCCATCGCAGCTTTCAGTAGTTGAAATATTTTCGGTATAAAAAGTAGTAATTTCAAACTGCGAATTCGCGCAGAAAGCCAGAATTTGGCCCAAAATATGGCTCAAGGTTCTAATTTGGGATGTTTGGGATATTTTGCAAACTGCAGGGGGGTTTGGGCAAAAAGTGACCCATCGCTGCTTTCAGTAGTTGGCATATTTTCGTTATAAAATGAAATAATTTCAAACATCGAATACGTGCAGAAAGCCAGAATTTGGTTCCAAAATATGGCTCAAGGGTCGAATTTTGGATGTTTGGGATATTTTGTAAAATACAAGGGGGTTTGGGCAAAATGTGACCCATCGCTGCTTTCAGAGTTTGTCATATTTTCGGTATTAAAAGTCGTAATTTCAAACTGCGAATACGTGCAGAAAGCCAGAATTTGGCTCCAAAATGTAGCTCAAGGGTCGAATTTTGGATGTTTGGGATATTTTGTAAACTGCAAGCGGGTTTGGGCAAAATGTGACCCATCGCTGCTTTCAGTAATTGCCATATTTTCAGTATAAAAAGTTGTAATTTCAAACTGCGAATACGTGCAGAGAGCCAGAATTTGGCTCCAAAACAATTCTTAAGGGTCGAATTAGGGATGTTTGGGATATTTTGAAAACTGCAGGGAGGGTTTGGGCAAAATGTGATCCATCGCCGCTCTCAGTAATTGGCATATTTTCGGTATAATAAGTCATAATTTCAAACTGCGAATACGTGCAGAGAGCCAGAATTTGGCTCCAAAATATATCTCAAGCGGCGAATTTGGGATGTTTGGGATATTTTGAAAACTGCAAGGAGGGTATGAGCAATATGTGATCCATCGCTGTTTCCAGTAATTGGCATATTTTCGGTATAAAAAGTCGTAATTTCAAACTGCGAATACGTGCAGAGAGCCAGAATTTGGCTCCAAAATATGGCTCAAGGGTCGAATTTGAGATGTTTGGTATATTTTGAAAATTGCAGGCGGCGATGGATCACATTTTGCCCAACCCCTCTCTGCAGTTTTCAAAATATACCAAACATCCCAAATTGAACGCTTGAGCTATATTTTGGAGCCAAATTCTGGCTCTCTGCACATATTGGCAACTTAAAATTTCGACTTTTTATACCGAAAATGTGTCAATTACTGAGAGAGGCGATAGGTCACATTTTGCCCCCCCTCCCCCCCTTGCAGTTTTCAAAATATCCCAAACATCCCAAATTCGACACTAGTGCTATATTTTGGAGCCAAATTCGTGCTCTCTGCACGTATTCGCAGTTTGAAATTACGTCTTTGTATACCGAAAATATGCCAATTACTGAAAGCGGCGATGTGTCACATTTAGCCCAAACCCCTCCCCCCCCCCCCCCTATGCAGTTTTCATAATATCCCAAACATCCCAAATACGACGCTTGAGCGATATTTTGTAGCCAAATTCTGGCTCTCTGCGCGTATTCGCAGTTTGGAACTACGACTTTTAATAACGAAAATATGCCAATACTGAGAGCAGTGATGGGTCACATTTTGCCTTTGAAAAAAAATTCTGACGCTCTGCACGTATTCGCAATTTGAAATTACGACTTTTTATACAGAAAATATGCCAATTAATGAGAGCAGCAATGGGTCACATTTTGCCCAACTCCCCCCATCCCCCTTCAGTTTTTAAAATATCCCAAACATCCCAAATTCGACCCTTAAGCCATATTTTGGAGCCAAATTCTGGCTCTCAGCAAGTATTCGCAGTTTGAAAATATGAATTTTATACTGAACATATGCCAATTACTGAAAGCAGCGATTGATCACAATCTTCCTAACCCTCCCTGCAGTTTTTAAAATATCCTAAACATCCCAAATTCGACCTTTGAGCCATATTTTGGAGCCAAAGTCTGGCTCTCTGCTCGTATTCGCAATTTGAAATAACGATTTTTAAACCGAAAATAGGCCAATTACTGAGAGAGGCGATGGGTGACATACTGCCCAAACCTCCCCCCCCCCCCTGCAGTTTGCAAAATATCACAAACATCCCAAATTCAACGCTTGAGCTATATTTTGGAGCGAAATTCGGGCTCTCTGCATGTATTCGCAATCCGAAATTACGACTTTTTACACCGAAAATATGCCAATTACTGAGTGTCGATGGGTCACATTTTGCCCAAACCCCTTGCAGTTTTCAAAATAACCCAAACAATCCAAATTCGATTATTGAGCCATATTTTGGAGCCAAATTCTGGCTCTCTGCACGTATTTGCAGTTTTAAATTTCGAATTTTTATACCGAAAAATATGCCAATTACTGAGAGCGGCGATTGATCACATTTTGGCCAAACTCTCCCCGCAATTTTTAAAATATCCCAAACATCCCAAATTTGACGCTTGAGCCATATTTTGTAGCCAAATTTAGGCTCTCTGCACGTATTCACAGTATGAAACAACGAATTTTTATACCGAAAATATGTCAATTACTGAGAGCGACGATGGGTCACATTTTGCCCAAACACCCCTGCAATTTTCAAAATATCCCAAACATCCAAAATTCGACCATTGAACCATATTTTGGAGCGAAATGATGGCTCTCTGCATGCATTCGCAGTTTGAAATTACGACTTTTTATACCGAAAATATGCCAATTACTGAATGCGGCGATGGATCACATTTTGTTCAAACCCCTCCCTACAAAATATCCCAAACACCCTAAATTCAACGCTTGAGCCATATTTTGTAGCCAAATTCTGGGTCTCTGTACGTATTCGCAGTTTGGAATTACACCTTTTTTTTACCGAAAATACGCCAATTACTGAGAGCGGCGATGGGTCACATTTTGTCCAAACAGACCCCCCCCCTCCCACCCACTGCAGTTTTCAAAATATCCCAATCATCCAAAATTCGACGCTTGAGCCATATTTTGAAGCCAAATTCTTAGCAGTTTGCACGTATTAGTAGTTTGAAAATACGATTTTTGATACCGAAAATATGCCAATTACTGAAAGCGGCGGTTAATCACATTTTGCCTAAACCCTCCCTGGAGTTTTCAAAATATCCAAAATATTAAAATTTAACGCTTGAGCCATATTTTGGAGCCAAATTCTGGTTTCTGAACGTATTCGCAAATTGAAATTACGCCTATTTATACCGAAAATATGCCAATTACTGAAATAGGCGATAGATCACATTTTGCCCAAACCCTCCCTGCAGTTTTCAAAATATCCAAAACATCCCAAATTCGACCCTTGAGCCTTATTTTGGAGCCAAATTCTGGCTCTCTGCCCGTATTCGCAGGTTCAAATAACGATTTTTATACCGAAAATATGCCAATTACTGAGAGAGGCGATTGGTCACATTTTGCCCCCCCCCCTCATCCCCCCTGCAGATGTCAAAATATCCCTAACATCCCTAATTCGACCCTTGAGCCATATTTTGGAGCCAAGTTCTGGCTCTCTGCACGTATTCGCAGTTTGAAATTACGATTTTTTTCACCGAAAAAATGCCAATTTCTGAGAGCAGCGATGGGTCACATTTTGCCCCCCTCCCACTGCAGTTTTCACAATATCCCAATCATCCCAAATTCGACGCTAGAGCTATATTTTGAAGCCAAATTCTGGATCTCTTCACGTATTCGCAGTTTGAAATTATGATTTTTTTTACCGAAAATACGCCAATTACTGAGAGCAGCGATGGGTCACATTTTGCACAAACCCCCCTGCAGTTTTCAAAATATCCCAAACATCCCAAATTCGACCCTTGAGCCATATTTTGGAACCAAGGTCTAGCTTTCTGCACGTATTCACAGTTTGAAATTACGACATTTACTACCGGAAATATGCCAATTACTGAAACCGGCGATGGATCACATTTTGCCCAAACTCTCCCCGCAGTTTTAAAAATATCCCAAACATCCCAAATTCGATCCTTGAGAAATATTTAGGAGCCAAATTCTTGCTCTCTGCACGTATTCGCCGATTGAAATTTCGATTTTTTATACTTGAAATATGCAAATTTCTGAGAGAAGCGATGGGTCACATGTTGCAAGAACCCACCCCCCCCCATGCAGTTTTCAAAATATCACAAACATCCTAAATCCGACGCTAGAGTAATATTTTGGTGCCAAATTCTGGCTTTCTGCACGTATTCGCAGTTTGAAATCTCGAATTTTTATACCGAAAATAAGCCAATTACTGAAAGCAGCGATGGATTATATTTTGCCCAAACCCTCCCTGCAGTTTTCAAAATATCCCAAACATCCCAAATTCGACCCTTGAGCCATATTTTGGAGCCAAATTCTGGCTTTCTGCACGTATTTGCAGTTTGAAATTAAAAATTTTTATACCGAAAATAAAGTATTTATTACCTAAACCAGCGATGGATTACATTTTGCCCAAACCCTCACTGCAGTTTTCAAAATATCCCAAACATCTCAAATTCAACGCTTGAGCCATATTTTGGAGCAAAATTCTGGCTCTCTGCACGTGTTCGCCGTTTGAAATTACGACTTTTTATACCGGAAATATGCAGATTTCTGAGAGCAGCGATGGGTCACATTTTGCAAGAACCTCCCCTGCAGTTTTCAAAATATCACATACATCCAAAATTCTACGCTTGAGCCATATTTTGGAGCCAAATTCTGGTTCTCTGCACGTGATCGCAGTATGAAATTATTACTTTTTATACCAAAAATATGCCAATTATTGAAAGCGGCGATGGATCACATTTTGCCCAAACCCTTTCTGCATTTTAAAAAATATCCCAAACATACCAAATTCTACCCTTGAGTAATATTTTGGATTCAAATTCTAGCTCTCTGCACGTATTCGCAGTTTGAAATTACGACTTTTTACACCGAAAATATGCCAATTACTGAGAGCAGCGATGGGTCACATTTTGCCCAAACCCCCCCTGCAGTTTTCAAAACATCCAAAACATCCCAAAATCTACCCTTGAGTCATATTTTGGAGCCAAATTCTGGCTTTCTGCACGTATTAGCAGATTGAAATCACGACTTTTTATTCCGAAAATATGCCAATTACTGAAACGTCGATGTATCACATTTTGCCCAAACCATCCCTGCACTTTTCAAAATATCCCAAACATCCCAAATTCGACACTTGAGCCATATGTTGGAGCCAAATTCTGGCTCTCTGCACGTATTCGCAGTTTGAAATTACGACTCTTTATACCGAAAATACGCCAATTACTGAAAGTTGCGATGGATCACATTTTGCCGAAACTCTCCCTGCAGTTTTCAAAATATCCAAAACATACCAAATTTAACGCCTGAGCCATATATTGGAGCCAAATTCTAACTCTCTGCACGTATTCGCAGTTTGAAATTACGAATTTTTACACCAAAAATATGCCAATTACTGAGAGCGGCGATGAATCACATTTTGCCCAAACCCTCCTTGTAATTTTCAAAATATCCCAAACATCCCAATTTCAGCGCTTGAACCATATTTTGGAGCCAAATTCTGCCTCTCTGAACGTATTCGCAGTCTGAAATTACGAATTTTATACCGAAAATATGCCAATTACTGAAAGCGCCGACGGATCACATTTTGCCCAAACCCTCCCAGCAGCTTTTAAAATATCCCAAACATCCCAAATTCGCAACCCGTTCTCACACAAGACAGCACATATATGACTTAATGCTTAAAGTCAATATGTTGAATATGAATTAGTAAATATGTGATATATTCCCAGTTACTTTTTTTCTAAGGCCCAAACTCTTCCTCACGTACCAATTTACGTCTCACAGTATCCATCCGTCAACCTAGGTAGCAAAATAGTCGCGATTGGTTCAATTATAAGGAAAATTGTAGTTTTCAGATCCCACATGGGTTGTGAAATTTACCTACTATTGTCCATGCTCCTAGAATATTACAGATCAGCTACTTCCTATTGAAGGCTCGTAGTTTTGTTTTGAGAAATATTAGTTGTTCTTAGTAAATTATAATAAGCACTAAAAATTATTACATAGAATAACAGTTCATCGTCAATGAATAAAATATACCATAGTTTGTGCTTTACAAATCTTTAAAGGATGTTTTGTAGGAACGCTAACAGAAAACGATGTTACGTTGGAATATCTATGGGGTAAACTACTGCAAACAGGATATTATTGTGTCTACTATACCAACTATAGCTAGGATGGGTATATTGTCCACTACCACCTGTTAGGTGGGTAAGGGGTCCAATACCACCCACAGGATGGGTATGAGGGTCACATCCACCCACAGGATGAGTATGGGGACCACATCCACCCACAGGAAGGGTATGGGGTCCAATACCACCCACAGGATGAGTATGGCGTCCACTACAACCCACAGGATGGGTATGGGGCTCCAACCACCCATAGAATGAGTATGGGGCTCCAACCACCCATAGAACGGGTATTGGGTCCAATAACACCCACTGGATGTGTATGGCGTCCATTGTCGAGCTCGAAAACCGCAGCATTCATCTCAGAACCATGCCTATTTCACGCAGATTCCTTAATAAACGTAAGAATTTTATATGTCACAAGAAAGATAGAAATATAAGCTTCATTCTAAATACCTTACCATGGGTATATTTAAATTGTAAGCGAAGATACCTGTATTTTTATAATAGCCGAGCTCCGACCCCAGACAGATCGATCGACCGAGCAACTCTCTCGCAGAACAATGTTTATTTTACGTGAATTCGTTAATAAACATATGTGTTTTATATGTCTCAAGAAAGGCAGACATATAAGCTTCACATTAAACACTTTACCATAGACATATTTAAAGTTCTAATGAAGATACATGTATTTTAAAAATTACGGAGCTCCCACCCCGTACAGACTGAACGACAGAGCAACTCTCTCTCAGATCAATGTTTATTTCACGTAAATTCGTTAATAAACACAAATGTTTTATATGTCTTAAGCAAGATAGAAATAAGAGCTTCATTTTCAATACATTACAATAGACATATTTATAGCTCAAGTGAAGATACATATGTTTTTATAGTAGCGCTCAGTAGCTTGTCGGGCATGGAGTGCAGACGCCTACGCACTTGCCGATATATTGTATAATTAACAAAGATACGCTAATAAAGCCAAAAATCTTATATGCCTCCAGAAAGACCGAGATATGAACATTATTATGATTGCACCAAATGAAATATATCATGTTCGAGAACAAAGAGATATCAATTTTAAATTAAGTTTCGACTCTTGCTCGGGCGAGAGAGATAGGGCGACTCTCGCCCCATCTATTGGGGATTCTGTCCACTAAAGACCCAAAGCTACTCAAACCCTCTTAGCATTATTTAGGTAATGAAGTAATATGGTATATATACTCACTATAATGTGGGTGCTGAATGCAGAACATGAGAAAACATATATTTACTCCAAACTAATGTAATTTCATTATGAAATAAGTAAATAAGTAGCATCAAAGGAAGTCGACGGTCCAAGCGTCAATGTTGTGGAGCGACTTATCCAAGATATATCGTTGTTTGGAAAGTGTTTGTTGGCATATCCAGTTGTCGCACTTCTCTGCACAAATTATCACAAATTTAAATTATAATGTTAACAAGTAGAATACATATTTTTAATAAAATCTAACATAACTAGTCAGAAAACATTTAACATTTATTAAAAAATATATGTTTGGAAGTTAAATTTATTTATTTTATTTATTTATTTATATATATACAAGAAGGTACATTGGGTTTGTCAGAATAAATTGGAGAGTACAGTATTTACACTCTTATAAAGCCACTAGTACGTGCAGCGTTTCGGGCAGGTCCTTAATCTAACAGATAATTTTAAGTAGGTAATTTCTATCAGAATTGATAAATGACAAAGATACATTGCAAGAGAAAAATGAGATGAGAGAGCTTAGTAAGTATATTAAAGCACATTGTTATATTAAAGCTCTGATTGATTACATTGACATCTTGATTAGTAATTTAAACAAGATTAATAGACACCATACAGCAGATTGACAGCACATATAAGACAGCAATGATCACAATGGTAAAGATGTTCAGATTGGGAGACTGGGTAGCAAAAGATACCGATAAACAAGATTTATAAACACCATACAGCAGATTGGCAGCACATATAAGAAGACAGCAATGATCACAATGGTAAAGATGTTCAAATTGGGAACATAAAGGTTGGGAGATTGGGTAGCAATAGATACAGTGCAATTTTAAGGCAAAAAGTGAAAAACTATGAAGATGAAATTAGATACCTTTTAGTATTGATTTTGAATGATGTAAAAGTTGGACAGCTTTTCAATTCAGTAGGGAGTGAGTTCCATAAACTGGGTACCTTTATTTGCATAGAGTGTTTACACAGATTAAGTTTAACTCTGGGGATATCAAAGAGATATTTATTTCTTGTGTGGTGATAATGGGTCCTATTACATCTGTCCAGGAAGAGTTTCAGAGCAGGATTTGCATTTAAGAACAGGGTTTTGTAAATGTAGTTGACACAAGAGAATTTATGGAGTGAGATTATGTTTAGCATGTTTAGGGAGTTAAACAAGGGGGCTGTGTGTTGTCTGAAAGGAGAATTTGATATTATTCTGATAGCAGATTTTTGCTGGGTGATGATGGACTTGAGGTGGTTTGCAGTGGTTGAACCCCATGCACAGATACCATAGTTGAGATAGGGATAGATTAGTGCATAATATAGAGAGATGAGAGCAGAGTTAGGTACATAATATCTGATTTTGGAGAGTATACCAACTGTTTTAGAGACTTTCTTAGTTATGTGTTGTATGTGGGTACTGAAATTGAGTCTCTTGTCTAGGAATAGGCCAAGAAACTTTCCATCATTTTTATTGCTAATGTTTGCATTGTCTATATGAAGCTGAATTGCATTTGTAGATTTGCTTCCAAATAGGATGTAGTAGGTCTTTTCTATGTTAAGTGTTAGTTTGTTGGTTGACATCCATAAGTGGACTTTTTTTAGTTCATTATTAACAACATCATTTAGTGTATGTGGGTTGGGGTTGGAGTAGATGAGGGTAGTATCATCAGCAAACAAAATAGGTTTCAGAATGTTAGACGCATTAGGCAGACCATTGATGTATATAAGAAATAGAAGAGGCCCCAAGATGCTGCCCTGTGGCACTCCAACGGTTATTGGTAGAATGGGAGAGGTTATATTATTGATGGCTACACATTGGTGTCTATCACTAACTTCAAATCGACTTCATAGGACAATAGTTTTGAAATATATACTCGCTATTCGTTGACATGCGTTCGCTACTTAAACTACCATGTACTGTACTTATGTAAAATCTCCCATGTCTCTTCGCTCATCTCACCGAACCCTACAGGCTCTGTGATATATTGTTTAATTAAGTTGACCAGACCACACACTAGAAGTTGAAGGGACGACGACGTTTCGGTCCGTCCTGGACCATTCTCAAGTCGATTGTGAATGGTCCAGGACGGACCGAAACGTCGTCGTCCCTTCAACTTCTAGTGAGTGGTCTGGTCAACGTACTTCAGCCACGTTATTGTGACTCATCGCCTTGTTTAATTAATTGAGATTCACAAATAAAGCTTATAATTGTATATGTTATCAAAAAGGCAGAGCTTAGTTTAGTTCATTTATTATGCACCCCATACCCATCCTATGGGCGATAGTGGAGTGTTACAGAGGCACATAATGGGCTCAGGGACTGAGCCCCACAATCCATATAGCCAAGCAAGTTATAATCTTGATAAGCTAGTTACAAAAGTCAATGCACATTGTCACATCAACAATGGGCTCGAGACCGACCACAAGTACAGTCTATAATTTAAGCAACTGACATATATGGAGGGCTAGTGTCACAATTGATATGTTTATCCTACACATAACCCCCTCTCCCCCATCAAATGGGCAGCGGTGGATAGGTTACAATCAAGTCGTTTATTGCGTTTTATTCAGAGATCAGATCTTATTGGGTGAGGAAAGATATTCATATTTTAAAGAAGGCTTCTTGGCTGATGCTCTCCATTGATGGAAAATATACAACCTTTTGAAAATCAATGTTAGTTTGATCTAGATATTGTAATTAACGAAAGTATTTGTCATCAGAAAGGTAGAAATATAGGCTACAATTAAAATCTTTTGTCATAAATATAACTGAAGTGAAAACGAAGATATATGCGTTTTGATAGTTACTTGATGGCTAGCTCTGAGAGTGTGAAGCCCTGCACACCAGCCAATAAATTGTATAATTAGTTTCCATATATTTTAATTAATCTTAAAAATCTATATGTCAGAAGAAAGGAAGATGTAGCCGTTAATGTGACAACATTTAAAAATATATATCTCTTAAGCTAAATAAATAATACCACCTTATCGCCTGTGTCTGGACACATGAAAACTACCTAGGTATCAGTATCCAGCCAGGCGGGGATCACAGGCTGCACAATACTGATAAATTATGTAATGCACTACTTGTGGTCGATTTCGAACCCATTTATGATGTGACGACTTATAGTGAATTTTGTAACTAGCTCATCAAGATTGTAACTTGCTTAGCTAAATGAATTGTGGGGTTCGGTCCATTCATTTTCTTTCTTTATTATGCACCCCATAATACCCATTCCGTGGGCAGTGGTGTAAAGGTTTACAGAGGCACATAATCGGTTCAGGAACTGAACCCTCTAG
The DNA here is from genome assembly GCF_040958095.1 of Procambarus clarkii. Taxonomy (NCBI): domain Eukaryota; kingdom Metazoa; phylum Arthropoda; class Malacostraca; order Decapoda; family Cambaridae; genus Procambarus; species Procambarus clarkii. Next base: position 27,039,696 of record NC_091163.1, read on the forward strand.
TTCGTTCAGCGAAGCAAATAACAATCTTTTGACGCTAGTTACAAAATTATTAATGTACACATACTTATGCATACATGTACATATACATATATACATACACATGCATATTTAATCACCCACACAAATACATACATCAGTAATCTTTTGTATCACAAGTGATTCAACAAGAGGCTCACAACAGTAACTATACAAGGCACTTTACATCTATGAAGAGTCGCACAGTTACTAGTCTTGCTCCACACCCACCCAACTGGTCGGCAGCTTTACAGTCATGTGCTCCACACCCACCCAACTGGGCGGCAGCTTTACAGTCATGTGCTCCACACCCACCCAACTGGGCGGCAGCTTTACAGTCATGTGCTCCACACCCACCCAACTGGGCGGCAGCTTTACAGTCATGTGCTCCACACCCACCCAACTGGGCGGCAGCTTTACAGTCATGTGCTCCACACCCACCCAACTAGGCGGCAGTTTTACAGTTACCTGGTGTTATTCTTCACCTATATCTTTTTCTGGTTAATCCCTATTTACATTATGCAGTTCAGGTTTCGTCGCCATGCTATAGTTTTTAGTTTAGTTAATTTATCACATAATGGGTTCAGGGACTGAACACACAATTTATTTATCTAAGCAAGTTACAATCTTGAGGAGCTAGCCACAAAATTCATAACACATCGTCACATCAACCACATGGGTTCGAGATCGACCACAAGTACAGTTTCTAAATTAAGAAAATGCCATATGTGGAGAGCTAGTGTCACAATTGATATGTTTGTCCTGCACATTTCCACAGTAGTTTGCTTGGGTTCTTTTAATTATCTTAGATATCATTGAAGAGAACCTACTAGGTACTATACTGTATATATGCTGGTAAGAAGTATAATTATCCTGAGAAATCGTGTAAATTATGTTGTACGAGTGCTTCCAGTTAAGTAACATAGTTCATTTGTGTGCGCGCGGTTGAAGAGGAAATGTTATCCCCCCCCCCCCTCCCCATTGTAAATATTTGTGGGTTTCAGACCATACGGCCGCGGCTTACCCTCGCCGCGGTCGAGGGTAAGAACACCGGATGTATACCCAGTATTACAAGTAAACATTAGCAATAACAATTATGGAAAGTTCCTTCACCTATACATAGAGAAGAGACTGAACTTCAGCACCCACGTACAACACACAAGGGGATGCTCTGATAGAGAGAGAGAGAGTGAGAGTAAAAATGTCCACTGAGGTCTGATTAAGTCCTTTTGGGGACCTTAATCATTAGGACGTCCAATGATTAACGCAATGTGAGGCGTATTCAGATGGTATATTGACAACATTCAGCATATCTCATACTGACCTAGTAGTACTTGGTGCACAAATACCTTTTCCAAAGGAATCACAAAACATAATTAAACACAACTGTACCGTACAGTGTTATATATTTATTTCAGTTTGAACAATTTTTAACATTAAAGGATAAATCCTTTAATTGGTTGAAATTGGTTTTAATATTCGAAATCTAATTTGTTGATGTTAAATAATATAAGGTTCAAATTTATTAAGATACATACTTTAAAAACTATTTCTATTTGAAATTTAAATAACATAAAAAGAGTACAGAATATAACAAATACCGACTATATAAAAGACCCGACACTTGCAGCACTTAATTATGCTATTGTAACACATTGAAAGTAATAACATTATTTGATTCAGCAAAGCATTTGGTAAAGTTATAATAATAATAATAATAATAATAATAATGTATTAATTATTTTAAATTATAATTCACAACTTGCTAGCGCACAAGAAACAAATCCACGAATCATCATTACATTCTGTAACATGATCCATGGTGCCAAATATTGCAACGGTCACAGCATACCCTCAGCTTCAAATCATTTGGCTTTCTGCAAATGCAGTACACTTCCATCGAGCATGACCGGATGATTCGTTTTCTTCTCAGTGTCTGAGCTGCAGGGAATGAGGTGAGATACTTTCCTTTGAAGTTCTCTTGTAGATGTTGTCTCATATTCTGCACATCATACGAGGTTCACCGGATCTACACCACTTGCAAGTGATGCATCAAACGCCGCAGCATATACCCCACTCATACTTGAGTTCCTGTGTCTGCTGACATTCATTACATTGCATATCAGCTTATCATCCAAGACATTTTCAAGAGGAAACTAGATTTATTCCTCCAAGGAGTGCCGGACCAACCGGGCTGTGGTGGGTATGTGGGCCTGCGGGCCGCTCCAAGCAACAGCCTGGTGGACCAAACTCTCACAAGTCAAGCCTGGCCTCGGGCCGGGCTTGGGGAGTAGAAGAACTCCCAGAACCCCATCAACCAGGTATCAACCAGGTATCCTGGCAATTAGCAAGAGCATACAAGATAACTTCAGTAGATTTGGATGGTAATTTATGCCTGGTGTCGTATATGTTAATTTGTCCAGTTACTCCAATGTTGGAAACGGTGACCCAGTGACAACCATCAACTTGGATAATTTGAATAAATTCACCAATTGTAACTGGCCAGGAGAGGTCCCGCTACAACGCTGGGTCATGAAGGCCTTCTACGCTTGGCACAGTTTGTTTGATGAGGTCACATGCAGATTTTATATGAAGGTCAGAGAGCTGTACATTTGTTCCAATGTTCATTATCTCGTCATCTGTTAAATAATTTAACATTGTCGAATGTGAAGCACTGTTATCACTCTCCTTATTGTTGCATTGGTGTGAGGAGTGGCAGTGATTGGTCCAGTTTATTTTTTCTTTAAATAGGGACATATATTTGTACTGCAGATACCAGTACAGTTGCGCCGTTTCTTTATATATTTTATACTTGGGTTAGCAAGGCGAGACTCTTCTCTTAACGTGATACTGTTGGTATCAAATAGAAACAGTTTTTAAAGTATGTATCTTAATAAATTTGAACCTTATATTATTTAACATCAACAAATTAGATTTCGAATGTTAAAACCAATTTCAACCAATTAAAGGATTTATCCTTTAATGTTAAAAATTGTTCAAACTGAAATAAATATATAACACTGTACGGTACAGTTGTGTTTGCCTGCCACAGCCTGCCACAGCCTTGAGAGCACGGAGCCTCTCTCTACATTGGCGACCCAGTCTGGCTAAAACATTGCGGTACAGTAGAACCTCAAGACCAAGGTATTTGTATCTGGTAACATAGTCGAGCAGAGAGCCATCATCCAACTGCATTTTGCGAACGGCCCCACCTCGTCTGGGTGGGTGTCGGTTCAAGATCTTTGTTTTCTCTACTGAGATGACTAATCATAGTTCCTGACATGTGTACAATACAGAGTTCAGAACATTTTGGGTGTTGGTATACCCATTGGTGTTGATCAGTATATCATCCACATAGCTAATGATGTATTCGCTGGACCTTCTAGTTACTAAGTTTAAAAGTGCATTGATTAACACATTGAACAGAGTACGACTGAGGACACCTCCCTGTGGAGTGCCAAGTTCAAAATCTCTCGTTACACGCCTATGCCCTTGGAACAGTACAGATGACTTCATGTTGGATAGATAGCCTCTTATCCACCGTAGAAGCCATCCTCCTACATTCATTTTAGCAAGTTCTCTCAGAATGACGTGTGGGTTAGCAATGTCAAAGGCTGACTTAAGATCTAGGAAAGTGGTATATGACCTATCAGTATGCAGGGTGAGGAATGTGGTAATACAGTGATGTACACTTTTTCCATGCGTAAAGCCATATATCTGGGGAGACAACATATTATTAATTTTGTAAAGGAGACGGTTGAGAACATCCTCTCAAGACACTTACAGAGACAACTAGTGAGGGAGATTGGGCGAAAAGCACTCGGCTGGTGAGGCTTAGGAATGGGAATAATAACACTGTTGGTCCATGACTTAGGAAGCTCCCCAGTTACATAGCTCATATTATACAATTGAAGCAAGGGATTCCCTGGAACTAGCAGAAGCATATGCAGTGTGCCGTAAGTAACTCCATCCTCCCCGGGCGATGTAGCTTTGCCTTTATGTAGAGCAGAATCTAGTTCGTATTCAGTAAAAAACATGTCACAGTCATCCTCTTGATGACGCATAAAGTCAAGGAGCCTTGCCCTATCAGTATATCTATTATTTAATTCATTCTGTGAGGGTAGAGGAAGACTGTCAAAGCTGGAAGTCGTGGCCCAAGCATCAACAAGCTCATTTGCTCTGTGCAGAGGATTAGGGTACGAGATCTCTGCAGCATTTTTCCCTTTGATCTTGTTGATATCCTTCCATGCTCGACTTAGTGGCGTGTGAGAATTGAGACCACGGACAAAAGTTTCCCAGTCTGTCTGCCTCAGCTCCACCATACGTTCCCTGGCCTTAGCCAGAGCCGCTTGAAAGAGCCGAAGCATTTCAGCAGTGCGGGTCCTTCTATAAGCTGGTCCAATTATTCTGGCAGTGCGTTTTAGTGCATGCAATTTAGAATCATTATAATAAGCATAAGTGCTATGACCAGTGTAATTTGGGTTACGTGGCCTGGACGATGGATCAAGTGTTTCTATAAACTGGTCGATAGTATCTGTGAACTCATTGTTAAAATCTTCAACTGATGAAGGCTCAGATGAACTGCACCAATCTGACACATGGGCAACAAAATTGTCTCGTTGATCGATGGGCAGAGCCAGCCTCTTCCGCTTGAACACTCCACCAGGGAGGATAGAGCTGCCAATGCTTATAGTGGCTAATATGGCCAGATGATCAGACGCCATATCTGGCACTATTGACGAGGCGCACACGGTGTGGGAGACGTTGAAATCGAGACATAGATCAAGAATACCCCCGTAGATATTCGTCGGTTCAAGGTCACCCACAATCTGTGCATAATCGTAGCTACCTAATAGTGACAACAGTTGGTTGCCGTTACGATTATTGAACTGCGAATTACCAATATTCCTATGCCTAGCCTTATAATCACCTATAATGATGGTAGGCACAGTCTGAATGCAGATAGGAAGGTCAGCATAATTAAAGTTACAAGGAGTTGATTATTTAGTACTTAGTTGTTTTTCTTTTTAATTGGATGATAGAGGAGGAGTCTTTAACGTGATTGGGAATACATACATACATACATACATACATACATACATACATACATACATACATACATACATACATACATACATACATACATACATACATACATACATACATACATACATACATACATACATACATACATACATACATACATACATACATACATACATACATACATACATACATACATGCGTACATATATTCATACATTCATACATACATACATACATACACGTCCAGTCAGCATATAGCTATTTCGGGACAAAATCCAATACAGTTTATATTGGTGAGACACCACTGTGATGAGTTTAATTATCACAGGAACTGTAGGTTAATGTGTGACATAGGTGAGGTTAGATGAGGCATCTACAAGCATCAGCTGGAGGCTGATGGAGTGTTGTGGAGGCTGCTGGTACTATACCCAGATGTTGGAGGGTGGATTTGACTCTCCCACCCTCCCTCACCCCCCACATTGACCGCAGAACGTGTAAGGTTACTTTTCACTCTCGCTTACCAAGGGTATACCCCCCCCCCCTCCCAACACACACACATGCATCAGATTCTTAACTTACAATATTTATGATTTACCAATTTATGTTACAACACTGACTGTCAATTTCACAATATTGTATAAACTTTGATGAATCGCACGTCTATGGGTCATCCAATAATGCTAGCAGACTTCTAGATGTTACCACTGCTAGGTTTAGGCTCGGCTACAAGTACCTCTGGGAATTTGTAACATCTGATGATGTAGATTTGACTAAATGTATACTCTGTCAGCAGAACTATTCGCATACTTTGCGTCATTAAATAATGGAATGCGAAAAAATCGCGGAATTTAAAGATAACAACATCAATAGTGTCCATGAAATGTGTATAAGTACTTCATTCATAATGATGTGCTGCCCGAAATCTTAGCGAAGTATCCAAAATTTGCTTACTGTAGGTAATGCATGCACATGACTGTAAAGCTGCCGCCCAGTTGGGTGGGTGTGGAGCACATGACTGTAAAGCTGCCGCCTAGTCGGGTAAGTATGCAGCAAATGACTGTAAAGCTACCGCCCAGTTGGGTGGGTGTGGAGCACATGACTGTAAAGCTGCCACCCAGTTGGGTATGTGTGCAGCACATGACTGTAAAGCTGCCGCCCAGTTGGGTAAGTATGCAGCAAATGACTGTAAAGCTGCCGCCCAGTTGGGTGGGTGTGGAGCAAGACTAGTAACTGCGACTCCTCATAGACGTAAAGTGCCTTTTATAGTGACTGTTGCGAGCCTTTTGTTGAATCACTTGTGACAAAAGATTACTGATGTGTGTATTTGTTTGGTTGATTAAATATGTATGTGTATGTATATATGTATACGTATGTATATGTACATGTATGTGTACATCAATAATTTTGTAACTAGCGTCAAAAGATTGTTATTTGCTTAGCTAAACGAACTAGAGGGTTCAGTTCCTGAACCGATTATGTGCCTCTGTAATCCTTTACATCACCGCCCACGGAATGGGTATTATGGGGTGCATAATAAAGAAAGAAAATGAATGGACCGAACCCCACAATTCATTTAGCTAAGCAAGTTACAATCTTGATGAGCTAGTTACAAAATTCACTATAAGTCGTCACATCATAAATGGGTTCGAGATCGACCACAAGTAGTGCATTACATAATTTATCAGTATTGTGCAGCCTGTGATCCCCGCCTGGCTGGATACTGATACCTAGGTAGTTTTCATGTGTCCAGACACAGGCGATAAGGTGGTATTATTTATTTAGCTTAAGAGATATATATTTTTAAATGTTGTCACATTAACGGCTACATCTTCCTTTCTTCTGACATATAGATTTTTAAGATTAATTAAAATATATGGAAACTAATTATACAATTTATTGGCTGGTGTGCAGGGCTTCACACTCTCAGAGCTAGCCATCAAGTAACTATCAAAACGCATATATCTTCGTTTTCACTTCAGTTATATTCATGACAAAGGATTTTAAATGTAGCCTATATTTCTACCTTTCTGATGACATAAATACTTTCGTTAATTACAATATCTAGATCAAACTAACATTGATTTTCAAAAGGTTGTATATTTTCCATCAATGGAGAGCATCAGCCAAGAAGCCTTCTTTAAAATATGAATATCTTTCCTCACCCAATAAGATCTAATCTCTGAATAAAACGCCAAAAACGATTTGATTGTAACCTATCCACCGCTGCCCATTTGAAGGGGGAGAGGAGGTTATGTGTAGGATAAACATATCAATTGTGACACTAGCCCTCCATATATGTCAGTTGCTTAAATTATAAACTGTACTTGTGGTCGGTCTCGAGCCCATTGTTGATGTGACAATGTGCATTGACTTTTGTAACTAGCTTATCAAGATTATAACTTGCTTGGCTATATGAATTGTGAGGCTCAGTCCCTGAGCCCATTATGTGCCTCTGTAACACTCCACTATCGCCCATAGGATGGGTATGGGGTGCATAATAAATGAACTAAACTAAGCTCTGCCTTTTTGATAACATATACAATTATAAGCTTTATTTGTGAATCTCAATTAATTAAACAATATATCACAGAGCCTGTAGGGTTTGGTGAGATGAGCGAAGAGACATGGGAGATTTTACATAAGTACAGTACATGGTAGTTTAGGTAACGAACGCATGTCAACGAATAACGAGTATATATTTATTTTTTTTTTGTAATATAACAAAACTATTGTCCTATGAAGTCGATTTAACTTCCAAACATATATTTTTAATAAATGTTAAATGTTTTCTGGCTAGTTATGTTAGATTTTATTAAAAATATATATTCTACATGTTAACATTATAATTTAAATTTGTGATAATTTGTGCAGAGAAGTGCGACAACTGGATATGCCAACAAACACTTTCCAAACAACGATATATCTTGGATAAGTCGCTCCACAACATTGACGCTTGGACCGTCGACTTCCTTTGATGCTACTTATTTCATAACGAAATTATATTAGTTTGGAGTAAATATATGTTTTCTCATGTTCTGCATTCAACACCCACATTATAGTGAGTATATATACCATATTACTTCATTACCTAAATAATGCTAGGAGGGTTTGAGTAGCTTTGGGTCTTTAGTGGACAGAATCCCCAATAGATGGGGCGAGAGTCGCCCCATCTCTCTTACCCGAGCAAGAGTCGAAACTTAATTTAAAATTGATATATCTTTGTTCTCGAACATGATATATTTCATTTGGTGCAATCATAATAATGTTCATATCTCGGTCTTTCTGGAGGCATATAAGATTTTAGGCTTTATTAGCGTATCTTTGTTAATTATACAATATATCGGCAAGTGCGTAGGCGTCTGCACTCCATGCCCGACAAGCTACTGAGCGCTACTATAAAAACTTATGTATCTTCACTTGAGCTATAAATATGTCTATTGTAATGTATTTAAAATGAAGCTCTTATTTCTATCTTGCTTAAGACATTTAAAACATTTGTGTTTATTAACGAATTTACGTGAAATAAACATTGATCTGAGAGAGAGTTGCTCTGTCGTTCAGTCTGTACGGGGTGGGAGCTCCGTAATTTTTAAAATACATGTATCTTCATTAGAACTTTAAATATGTCTATGGTAAAGTGTTTAAAGTGAAGCTTATATGTCTGCCTTTCTTGTGACATATAAAACATATATGTTTATTAACGAATTCACGTGAAATAAACATTGTTCTGAGAGAAAGCAAATCATCAAATGCAATTCAGCTACAGATAGACAACATTAACATCAGTAATAAAAATGATGGCAAGTTTCTTGGCCTATTCCTAGACAAGAGACTCAACTACAGCACTCACATTCAACACATAACTAAGAAAGTCTCTAAGACAGTTGGTATACTCTCCAAAATCAGATATTATGTTCCTAACTCTGCTCTCCTCTCACTATATTATGCACTAATCTACCCCTATCTTAATTATGGTATCTGTGCATGGGGGTCTACCACTGCAAACCACCTTAAGCCCATCATCACACAGCAAAAATCTGCTATCAGAATAATAATTAACTCTGCTTTCAGACAACACTCAGCTCCCTTGTTTAAATCCCTAAACTTGCTAAATATTAACTCCCTCCACACATTCTCTTGTGTCAACTACACTTACAAAACCCTGTTCTTAAATGCAGACCATGCTCTGAAACTCTCCCTGGACAGATGTAATAGGACCCATTATCACCACACCAGAAATAAATATCTCTTTGATATCCCCAGGGTCAAACTTAATCTGTGTAAACACTCTATGCAAATTAAGGGACCTAGTCTATGGAACTCACTCCCTAGTGAATTGAAAAACTGTAAAACTTTTGCCTTATTTAAAATCAAAACCAAAAAGTACCTAATTTCATCTACTTAGTTTCCTACACTGAGCTTTAAATTTG